>NW_019173738.1:0-167944 GCF_001646965.1 Fonsecaea nubica
TTGCTATTTCTGTGTCTGGGTGTGTGGCGTATTTTTTATATTATGGTTTTTTTTTGCAGGGAGCGAGTACGACCAAATAATTCAGAGTGTGGGGTGTCGGCATCGGAGTGTTTGTAGAAGAGACAGGTGTTGGTTTCTGTACTGGTTTTGTCTACCGGCTCGACAGTGTCTTTTTCTCTTCGTCTCCAGTATCTATTCTATCTGTATCTGCGCCCGTGTCTAGTATCCAGTATCCGCGCCATACTCTTTCTCTGTTCCTGACTGACTAACTGGCTAACTGACGACTTGACTGCCTCAGTCGAGGATCTGAATCCTAGGAATATTATGGCACACTCACAGAGGACTCTCTATTCGCTCGGGGAGATGTCAGGAGCCATTCATCCCTTCAACCATTATTGCGTGGTAGGCGTCAAAAAAAGAGCAGAGACGGCACAAGAAGGGGAAAAGGAAGTCAACCGTAACAAACAGCCTTGGTTGGCGAGAGACAAGTTCAAGAGATGCCTCGAACTTGGATCGAAGATAGGCAAGGCAGGCTTTTGTCCTCATTGTCTTCGTGAGGAAGAATACCACCGTCGACATCGCTCAGCTCGTATCCTCGTTTGGAGGTGAACGTTGGTTTCCAAAAGTCCGTCCTGACCTTCTTTCTCCTGCTCGATCTCTTCACCATCAGTCACACGTCCGTGTAGCTCGCCCCTTCATTGCCTTTTCGACAACCATTGGGCCTCCCACCCCTCCACTCCCATCCGTCTATCCCTCGTTCGCGAGGACGATCGCCATCATGCCGTCTTTCCCCCCGCCACTGACCACAACTCCTCCAGGGAAGCCTCGTCGATCTTGCAGATCCGGCTCACGTCGTCCCCATCGCACGGCAGGCCGCTGGACGTAACAACGAGGCGGCAGGCCTCCGTCTCCAGGTACCGCCTGGCAGGGTTGCCCGCGAAGGTGACCTGGTCGAGGGAACGGGCGGTGGTGCCGTTGCTGTCGTCAGCGTCCAGCCAGTCCTCGGGACTGCGATGGACGGCGCTGCAGAGGGCGTGAATCGCCGCCTTCATCAGGGGCTGGATGCCCAGGACGTGCGCAAAGTGCGCAATCTGCAGAAGCAGCTTCTTTGCGTCCTCTGTCGCCGGGGCACTCGTTGGTGGTAAGCTAGTTGTGTTCTAGGAGTCTATGAAGGACATGGATTCTTTTCGAGCTTTGAGCCTCAACCTGGCTGCTTGGTAGACTGCATATGAGAAATCGTTGTCCCCATCAAGGATCTCCGTGTCGACAGCGTGGTTGATGTCGTCAGGTACCCACGGTTTGTTGGCGATTCCGTCAAGAGTTGTCGCACCGTCGATCCAAGTTTGGGGAAAGTGTTTGAAGAATTGGAGACATCTAGAACTCCAGCATCCGGCACACATCCACGTTTCTATGAAAAGTCAGGCATTTCCCAGTGCCACCACTTGTAAGGGCACTCTGGGTCCTCGCACTCAATAGAGAAGCCTGTACCTCCTTTCCAATTCCCTCGTCCGCACCGACACCAAGCTTCGTCATTGTCATGGCACTTGTCGTTCTCCCAACCAGCAGTCTTTCGCTGGTGCTTGACCGCTTCCAACCGCACCATGGCAGCTACATAAGGTAGGTTATTAGGTGATGCAAATGTGTCTGGAACCGACGTGAGAGGTAAATTTTCCATGACAGGCTTCAGTGCTTGGAATGGAGGGTATGGACGAATGAATTGTTTGGGAGCAGTAATTCTCTGTTGCTTTCTGCGCTCGCCGTTATCTTCTTCAGCCGAATGTTGGTCATCATCCACATCATCACTTGGGTCTTGGATAAAGTCTCCGAATCGGTTGGGCTTCTTCGTGTTGCAGCGTGACCAGCGAACCCCTTGACTTTTTTTATAGCGTACATGGTCGCTTCGACTGGCTTCGGTGGCATTTTCTGTCAGACCCAGTACTTCCTTCTGGCCGACTTTGTGCAAAATGGCAAAAGGGCGTTTTTGGCAACCCTGCCCACCGGTGCGGGAGAGATGTCAGAATGCTGAAACCAGTTGCATATGAATGGCCCACTTGAGGAGGACTTTCGAGGCCAGGAGCCATCCTCGCACCCATTTTCACACCGAGGGTCAGATCCCACGGACATAACTTACGGGTCTGCTGAGGCAGAGCAGAGGGCATCTATCAGCAGAAGGACACTGGGCATCGGCCATGAGGTCGGAGTCCTTAGTGCCCAGACTGCACCTCCATTCCGGGGGAGAGAGGGAGATCTTCAAGCATTCGTACAGTATAGGCTCTTTGGGCAACATGATCGAGGTAAAACGAGAAGTGGGCATCTACAAGCTGCACGTTCCACTTGCATCAAAGGCATCAAGAGCCAGATAGCTTCTCCTACTCAACACAGATGGTCAACAGAAGTGCAAACAAAGGGTGGGAACAAGGTCATTGATGCCAAGGGATTCTCCCCTGTTGAGTTTGGCGGCTTTGGGATTGTCCACACAGACAGGACCCAGACAGGAGGCAAGTAGCACGGCAGCTCATCCTCCCCACAAAGAAGTACAGAGGGAAGACTTGAAGGAGTTGATTGAGACGAGGACATAAATTTAAGCTGCGTGGCTGCCAAGGCACTTTGCCGAATGCGTCAGTCTGGTGGCTCTTGCTTGGATACCCCCTGCAGGAAAGCCTCTCCAAGCGAAAGAGAGGAACCAAGTATAGTCAAAGCTGTATGAAGACCGGAAGGAAATGCAAGCACAATCTTTCGCTATGTACAAGGCATACTGATTCAAAACCTATACGAACTGTCTTGCTTGACATCTGGGATTTACCTCCTTGCCCGTCGAATCATAGCCATTGCTGCGGCATTACGGGACTCGAGTTCTTTGGTATTGGAGGAAGGCCAAAGTCAAATGAACGCGGGCTTGGAAGCGCCTTGTCATTATTCTCGAGTCGTCGAAGAGCTTGATCTCTTTCTTCTCTGACAGACTGTAGCTCGTTCAACTGCTCTTCCTGGTCAGTCTTTTGCACTTTCCGCTTGAAGGTTAGTTTTATTTTTCGTTTCCTTCGGCAACACCAAATGAGAAGTGTGACTATCAGGGCCAGCCCTGCCATGGAGCCAATGACACTTCCAGCGATCGTTGCCGGAGGCGTGCGCGTAGATTCTGTTGTTGAAGATGCCGTTGGTTTTGGGCACTCGCTAGAAGTAGCGCTGGCGACGGCATCGACACTGGAGCTGGGAGTGGCAGGGACGAGGTGCACGGTCATGGTGGTACCTGGTGCTACGCTTGTCAAGGTGGTATTGGAGGCTGATATTGGAATAAACGGGAAAGGTATGGAGGATTCTTGTGTACTGGACGGCGCGGAGGGAGCACCAATTGCACTGGGAATGGGACTGCTTTGGTCGGCAGATGTCCCATCCCCCTCACCTGTTGCCATATCCAAGGGGCTAGTCGGAGTATTGACGGTACTGGTAGCAGCGCCCTGAAGGATTGTTTGGGTCACAGTGACAGTGACACCTGTTCCACATGAGCCTGGGTTGGAATCAGGAGGGGTTTCTGCACAAACGCCAGTACTGCAAGGGTCGTGTGTGCAACAGCCGACGTATGGAACAGCAGAACAGTGGTAATAATTCTGATATTCGGGGCACGTCGAAACGTCTCGGCGCCACAAGGAAAACATCGTGGTATGAGGCAAGAATGGAAACCTTGATTGGGTGAAGAGACGCGCACGAGGGTGGTGCTGGAAACTAAAAAGGGTCGATTTTGCTGTTCGGATGGGCGTCCATGTTCAACCGGTGAAGGGAAGTATCCATTGATAACCTAGAGGTTAGCATTAGAACAGGTCTGGCTGTCTTTGTCATTGCAATCCGAGTAAAAATTACCACCCTATAATCAATGATCACAAAGAGACTCCAAATATAGCAGACAATTGGAACAACTCAACTTGCACACCTTCCAGTGCACGAAACAATGAGTCGTTTGTCCTGCCATCTTTGGGAACAAAGCATGTGCGATTCGAAAAGCTGCAAAAGAAACTCTGGCATAGCCCTTGCGATGAAGCAGCGTCGACATGAGAAGCTTGCGTGAGACACGCCGGCCAGTGTTTTAGAAGTTGAGCATAAGAAGCTTTCCGTCCTTTCGTTCTCTCATTAGAGATTCGGGTGAAGCACTCTGTAAACTCGACGGTCATAGCCGTGCCCCTTACATATCCCATAGGTCCGCAAGTTTCGAAAAAGATATGTAAGTAAAAGCCAGTTCGGCCTTGGCTGCAAGGGATGAACCACTGCTGCGAGGTACAGGAACAGGCACGTGGGTTTAGACCAGTGATGCGCTCCACGCGGGAAGGAAGCTGTTACCAACTCGTGGCTCCCGCGTCTACCCTTTCCTCGGCGATCTGGTGGTGTGTGGCCACCTTGTCGTGTTCGAATAGCCGGAGACGAGCATTTTGGGATCGGGCTAGTCAAGCCACACGCCGGCAGATGTGCTCACTCCGAAGGGCAGATAAGTTGATACAGACATGACTGTGGAAAGAAGGTGGAGCATGGTGTGGATGTGATCTCAGCCCTCAACCCACACTAGATCGAAGATGGCAAATGGAAATGGCTCAAGGGAAGGGACTAGACATCAAGCAGCTTTGTTTGCCACTAAACCTGATAGAGGTCGAGATTTAGGCCATGTTTTTTTACATACAGATAAACTCCCCCCTGAGTGTGGACATGGGCTGAGTCTGTGAAGGTCTGTCTGGGGTTTGGCGGAGCTCATCGCTGCAAACGGCAAGGCTTTAGCGAGAGTTTGATTGCCATGGCCGCGGTGGCAATCTGTCGACAATCTGTAACCATCTGGTCCACATGGGAATTCAGGAAACGGATCCCCACCGAAAGTTTCTCTGAGAAGTTCCTGATAGTGCCTGGCTAAATCTTCCAAGACGGTTGTCGCCTTGACCCTTGAATGGAAGAGATGGCCGAACTGGTACTGCTTGGACCAAAATTAGCGAACCGGAAGGACTTCCTGTAACTGAGCGAGCGGGCTCATTGGCATTCGTGATTCCGCTATTCTCAAAATGACCCCAGACACACGGGAAGGTGGGAATACTAGCCTGAATGGGTTCCTTGATAGGCGAAGAGGCTCCCTTCCTTGTCTCGTGGGTCAATCAAACTAGCAGCTCAAGTGACTTGTGGGTGGCGTTCAGCTCGCTACACTAGACCACGATTCAGAGTACCTCGTAGACAAGAACATTTCCACGTTGATTGATTGCACCAGAGAAAGTATGCCATTGCTTCAGAACCGTTGGTTTGAGGCGCGATACGAGCTGCAAAGGAGTTGTGTGAAGCCCGACTTTTGTTCGGCTAGGCTTGCTACCCGGAATTTGATGAGGAAGCTGGGAGGAATGAGGTGGCACTTCTTGGTCAACGACAGTCGACAGTGTGACAGGTGCAACCTCTTCGTGTTAGCTATACCGGAAACGGAACTCCAAGATGCCAGCCTCTTTTGATAGGTTACACAGGGAGAAGTCTGGCCAAGCTGAGGGGATATGTTGACAGCAGACAGGCTTGAGAGGCGCTGACGGAAATTTGTCCAGAACCCTCCAACAAGGGCCTAGATAGTCAACAGTTCAACGTTCTCCAGGTGGTGTACCAACTTGGAAGGACGACCAAGACAACGTACTCGTACAGTAGTAAAGCTGGCGAACTTCCATCGCCGCTATGCTCCGGAGAAAGACAGAGTTTCGTCCCACTGGCATATCTCAGTCTGCACTTGATCAAGATCCACCATGGCTGGAAACGGCCATGTGCGAATGTCGGTATCCATTTCAGGCTACCGGCGTGGGCGTTTTCAGGTGTGACTGCGAAAATCACGATGTTCTGGCACATGCAATCTTTTGAGTTCAACCTGAAATGGCCAAATCCCAATCATTCGCACGGCTGAGCCAGGGGATTCAGGTACAAAAAGTTGACTTTGATTTTAGTTACTCCTGGCGCTTTGACCATCCACGGGATGGGAGGAGCAACAAGTGGTTTATGATTTGAGGAGAATCATGGGCCTTGCCAGTGCCTTGCCTATTGACACCGGGGCCAGGGTTCCAGATTCCAGAGTGCCACGACTGGACCATTGGATGAATACGAGTGGCGGGGAACAGTGGCCCAAGCTCTCTCACACCTTCTCAGAGTTGTTTCTTGAGGAGATAGAATAATCATCTACTCGTACCTTTTGCCGAGTTGACACTCCGCATTTGACATCTGCTCTGCCGACGCCATGTTGAAGACGATTGAGCTTGGAGACTGCCATCGGAGCAATACTCGGTGGTTTGGTGGTGAACAGCACCGGTACAACGTCCTTGAGGCCTTGACAGTGGCCACGGACCTCCGACCCTTGCTGAAGACAGAGACCAAGTGTGAGAAAAGTGAAAATGTAGTGGAAGAGCATTGAGACACGAGGCCATGACGCGGTGGAGCTCGTTAAGATTTCTTAGATGTCCCGAAAACGCGACACCATTGGCTACCGTGCTTGAAATGGCGTAGACTAGTGGGCGCTAGCTTAGCGAGTGGAGTCTCGATGCCAATGCGATCGCGCCGATCTGCTGCCTGTGCCACCAATTGGCATCACTGCTCGCTGTCATTGACTCAGATGCCCCTCGCCTTCACCGATCCCGAACTTTGCCAGCCATGGCACTTTGTAAATGCATGACAGGTAGACCGTGGACTAAGAAACAGACAAACAACACGCATCAGGCAAACCTCCTTGCCTTCAACGGCACCCACACACCCAACCTTCTCTCATGCAGCCCACTTCGGAAGGAGGAGAGACTTCTTTCCCCCCTTGCTGCTTCTACCTGTCGCTACTTTCGAAAGACCCTGACTAGGACCAGGGGATCAGGTTGCCTCTCGATGGGTCGAGTTTCCTTTGGACACACAGCATGCATGTCTTTGCCAGCCATGGCGCTGTGTCTCCCTGATACCCATTCGCCAGAACCTTGTCGGGACCTGAGCAGCCACCATGAACTCCTCAAATGCATCTCCTCTCAGCAGGTATGACACGTAGAACATAAACCTGCCTCATTGCCCGCGTGCCTCAGTGAACTCTGTCTGTTGCGGCAGGCACGACCAGAGACTTATCTCCCTTTGGACTTTGCAGAGCACGACATCGACTTTGGCTCTGGCTACCTTCCCTCCAGATCGTTTACTCTAGCTTTACCTTCTTTCTCCCATTGGCACTTTCAATTTCCCCCGCAAAATACCCGTTGATTGCCTCTTGAAAGCCTTGAACGCCTCTGGCAAAGCTGTCAAGCATATTTCGAGCAGCTGATACTTCCTGTCCTCCCACGTGCGATTGACCCTCGGTCACAGGCTATCCTGTGCTACCTCAGATTGTACCTGGAACAGCTGTCCCCGAAGACGTGTACGTTGTCGCTTGTCATCAGAGATATCACCGCTCTCAACCAACATGGTCCTCTCACTATCATACCGTCGTCCGGCCTATGTTACCTCCTCCCGCGATTCGCTTGGGTCCGAGTCGGACGGCCGAGTCGAGTCCATCAATTCCGGCTCCAGCTGCCCCTATGGCATTCCAGATGCCCTCTCCTTTGACAGAATCATCAGCGGCGGAACTTGTCCTGTAAGTCAAGAGTTGAATATTCCTGAAGTTGCCAGTATAGCCCCTCAGCTAATCTATTCATCTTGCAGCCTGTGACCACGCGTGAATTCATGGACTTCCTGCGTTACATTGAGTACGACGCCGAGAATCTGCAATTCTACCTGTGGTATCACGACTATTGCAAGCGCTTCAACGAGCTTTCCGACCACGAGAAAAAACTTGCCCCTGAGTGGACTGCAGACCAAGCATTGGCGGAGAAGACGCAGGGTGAAAAAGAGAAACTTCCCAAGAAAATGACAAGTGCTGCTGCTTCAGTGTTGAAAGGGACAGATTTCGATCCCCATGCGAAACTCGCTCCCCCGGACACTGCTTCTAATCCATTCAACACGCCTCCCAGAACCTCTTCAGTCTCCGCCACAGACCAAGGCAGCCTGGTCCCCTCGAATCTCGGCTACAGTGAGGACGGTACGACTCTCAGAACAGGAACCACCGAGCACGGGAAAAGAGCCGAGATCGCATTTGAGGAAGCGGGAACTCTTCAGCCGTGTATGTTGACAGAGGTCCTTGTGTGTTTGGTTGCACTAATGTGAAATCAGTCACCATCCAACCTTTTCGGGAGGAAATCTCACGCATCATCGCCATCTATCTAGCTGATGGTGGGGCGAGATTACTGAATCTGTCAGCTAAGGAGAAAGCTGTCCTCGTGAAGGCCCTGTCTGTGACCACTCACCCTTCAGCGTTTCGCGATGTCATTGCTACGGTCGAATGGACTCTTCGTCATCAAGCTCATCCGAATTTCATCCGCTGGACGATCTGTAACGGCAACAAACCGAGACAGGCCTTTGCAAGATTCCTAGGTGTGGCCGGAATCGTTGGCGGCATCGTCTACGGCATTGTCATCACACTGAGTTCAGCCAATCGAGGCTGGCGGGCACTGGTCTTTCTCGGTCTCTTTATCGGCATTGCGACCCTGTTTGCCGCTTGGAAGGGCATGTGCGTTGTAAGTCCTACCCAAATATCTTCCCTCTCAAGGCACCCATTAATGGAATAGGTTCTGCATGGCATGCATCACCGACATCTTCGGCCATGGGAGCTTTTCGGTGATGAAGATGACGCTTCTCCAGAGAAAAAAACTTCGTTTGACAGCTTGGGCTCTTCCAATAGCTATGAAGACGAGCCTTGGGTAGCCAAATATGAGAAGCGCAACATCATACGCAAGATCTTTGACCGCGAAGTCTGGATCCAGGAGCCTGCGCTGCGTCAGATCCAAGACACCATCTTCGTCCAAGCTCTCATCACTGCGTTTGTCATTGGAGCGATCACGACTGCTATATTTCTCGCGGTGAGATACAACTTCCAAGTCTTGATGTCACTCCTTTCTAACTTGAATCACTAGGTCCCCCGCGGTAACTTCTACTGATGATTCCGACGGTAGAAGGCCATTAACATTATGGGTTAGGGGAATAGTAGGCAAACAAAAGTATAGCCCTGGGAAAGTTCAACTCTTAGGCAGTGTCACAGGCAAGTCTCAACGTGTTTTAAGTATATTGATCAAGGCATGGGATGGTTGGGCCGGGTATATGGAAGAGGTAGTACCCCTCTATCTTTATGTGGTAAACACATGTTCGATGTTCGCCAGATGACAGGAGTTATGCTTGATAACACGACACGAATGGTGCTTGAGGAACTTGAGGATCTGGACTAGCAAAATGTTTTGGTGGATAAGACGGTCGGAGTCTGGCCAGTCAGTATCCTATCAAGCTGAAAATATATTCTGCATAATGTGAGACGGCTCTGAATTATGAAGGCATGAAGAAATTGCTTTTCGTTAGTATCGTATGTTCTCTGCTAGAGGCGATCCTGATGCTTCGTGTGAATGGCCGGGTCAGCATATCACCTGAACTCGTATCCAACCCGTTCACAGGATATCGCGATCTCTTCAGGGAACAGCTTTGCCCTGATCGGCCTTGATTCTGCAACATATACCAAAATTATTAACATGGTGAAGCGCCGGTAACGCAACACGAGAACCTTCCGCTGCGAGCCCGAAGGCGTAGTCTCTCTCCTCTCAGCAGCCTAATAGTGAAGGTGTTTCGCAAGTATCACCCTGGCCGTCATATCGCCTCGTACATTGCGATCATAGGTGTATCAGATCTGACCTGTGACCACCTCCAAGCCTCATTTTGCATGGGGGCAACTGGCCTCTGCATCCTTCTTGTCCGCTCCGTCTTCCGTGGGGACTATGGCGTCCTTGAAGACCGCAAAGCTGGACGGCGTCTCTTCGAGCACGGGGAAATGGAAGCCGCACTGAGGGCACTGTTCGCGGAGCACGGCCTGCTCCTGGGCCAGGTCATACTTCTTGTCCTGGGCCAGGTTGCAGACAGGACAGATGCGGAGGAGGCGGGTGCCGACCAGCTCGAAGTTCGTGATAATGTCCTCCATGATGGCGCCGTTGGCGGCCCACGTCTTGCAGTACTTGTGGTAGACGTTCTTGTGCCAGTCGTACAGGGCGCCGCGGCTCGTCCAGAAGCTGCACTCGTTGTACCAGCTCCGGTCGTCCGGGTGCTCCCACCAGGTCAGGTGGAGGAAGCCGGGCAGTGTCATCAGGTGACGACGCGTGTCGGCGAAGAGGACTTTGAATTTCTCGTACGCGTCCGGGCTCGAGAAGCGCACCCGCTGCATGGACAGATAGATGGGCATGATGATGGACCAAGTCGGAACTCGAGATTCTTCTCCCTTGTGTTTATGCCAAAGAAAGGCAGAAAGCGGGCGGCTCAGTGATTTTTTCCAGAGACAATGAAGAGTGTTCTGGGTGTTTTGCGACTCGACAGAAGCTCAAAACCTGAATACCGGCATTTTATAACAAGTTCCAAGAAAACGACAATCAATCACCTTGTTACCCGGGGAATGGCACAAGTAAGGATCCGAGGATTACTTTCAGGACTAATCCAATTGCTCCCCCACGGTTCTGAGCATCGCAGCGGAGAAACGCTGTTACTGGGTCTTGAGATAGATAAGCGTCGTCCTGGCTCGTGGTCACTTACCTTTTTGTTGCTCATGTTATCGACTGATAGCGGGAATCAAGACTTGCTCCAGTTTTTTTGGGAGGAAACGCTCCAGTACCAATGATATACCGAGTAAACCCCGCCTTTACTTTGTAGGTAGACAGCAGCTGAGATGGACGGACGGGGATCCCAGTTGTATTGTTATTGACTGGTCCCGCGCGTTCATAGCATGCGGAGAGGGAAAGCCCCTCCCCCTCCCCAGGCCTAATCGGGACGGCGTCCAATCAGAGGGGTGGAAGAATCGGCTGGAACAAGCCTTGATCAACTCCGCGCCAGTCAAGCCAGTCCAACTGCGCAACGGTATGAAATGCGGCCTTTGACGATTGAAAATAATGCAAGTTGCATCTGCAGTATGTACAACTGTAAGGAGGCAACAGAGTGCCGTACTTCGGCTGTAGGCTTTCGTTCTCGCGCAGATCTGTCACATCGTCAGGAGCGTCATGTACCTCTGTCTAGGCAATGGAGATAAGAAAAGATAGCAGGTGAAATGGCTCTGATGTGACTTGCTGGTGATATAACTGGGGCCTTCTTCGTCGATAAGACGTACCTGTTCGACCCTGCGGTGTATAAGAGACGATACATTAGGTGTTTGATGCGCGAACAAGGGATATAGGCGGGCCGAAAAAAATCCTATATGTGCAGCGCACAGTAGATCACTGTGTCTACCAAGGTTGCATTTCGCAAGCAGAGGGTCCAATTGTTCGCCATCCTTGTTCTCCGACATGGACTCTCTCATAGAAGGATGGCTGATGCTAGACCAAGCAGCATGCTGAATCTTGGTAGTCCATTAGGTACTCGGTACCTAGTAATTGATAAAGGAGGGGGTACTAGGTAGGGAAAGGACGTTGCTAGTAACTTAGCCGAGGCGTTAGTGTACTAGCTTTGTTCCCACCTCTTGGCATATTCGAACGGTCACATGTGTCGCGTCACGCCCACGCGCACCCGCGTCCGTCGAGATCCTGTCGACTCGTAGCCTTCACATTTCCTGTGGTATCCCCCCACCTCCACACCCTCCGACGTCCTGATTCGAAGTGAGACACAGAAATCCCATGGCTCCTCGATCTACCCGGCGGTCAAGACCTCCCGACTCTGACGACGATGAGTCGAGACCGGGTACCCCTTCGTCCACCGCCCCTAATGACAGCAAACGTAGACGACGACATGCCACCTCTGTCGACGATGACGAGGACGGCTCACCCATACGGCAACTGACCACCCCCTCGGCCATACGCAAACCACATCTTGAGGGCAATGGTGGTAGCAATGACACTGCCAGCCGTGCGAAAGGTCACCAGCCTGGCGCCATTGTCCGGGTCAAACTTACGAATTTTGTCACCTATACCTCCGCTGAATTCTTTCCTGGGCCGAATTTGAACATGGTTATTGGGCCGAACGGAACCGGGAAAAGCACACTTGTTTGCGCAATTTGTCTAGGCCTTGGGTGGCCGCCTCATGTGAGTTGCGGGTCGAGTACTGCCTCTGACCATTTCACTTATGCATGCTAGTATCTCGGACGCGCGAAAGAACCTGCAGAATTCGTCAAGCACGGCTCCCGCGAGGCCGTCATCGAGATTGAACTGCAGCGGACGACCAAGCTGCGCAAGAATCCGGTGATCAAAAGGGTGATACAAAGAGAAGGCAACAAGTCCAAATTTTTTGTGAATGGAAATGCATCTTCAGGTGCTGCTGTCAAACAGTTGGCGAACTCGTTCAACATCCAGATCGACAATCTCTGCCAATTTCTCCCCCAGGACAAGGTCGTCGAGTTTGCTCAAATGAGTCCTATTGAGTTGCTCACCAGCACGCAGCGAGCCGTGGCCGGTCCAGAAATGATCAAATGGCACGAGGACTTGAAGAAGCTTCGCAGCTCTCAGAGCGATGGCATGACGGATGACAGAGATGCCCGAGAGCAACTGGAAAACCTGGAGAACAGACAAGCAATGCAACAGGCAGAAGTGGAACGCATGAGAGAAAGAGCTGTCGTCAAAAAGAGACTTGCGGGCTTGGAGAAATTCCGACCGTTGGTCCACTACCACAAAGCCAAGGCAAACTTCCTGGCCGCGAAACATAGGATGGGGGACCTAGCGGAAGAGCTCAAACGCCTCAGAAAGGCGGCGGCACCTGTCCTCCGAAGCCTTGACGCCAAGAAAGACTACGAAGTCAAGGCACGAGCATTCAACGCTGCATGTGAGAAGGAGTTAAGTGCAAGTATCAAAGATTGCGAGCGCAAAGCAAGGGTCGTCGAGGAGAAACAAGGTGTCATCAACGACTTGAACAACGAAATCCAGGCAGAGAAGAAGAGCATTCCCGAAAATAGGGCAAAGTTACAACGAGAACAGATGAAGCTACAGGATCTGAGGCGAAAGAAAGCGGAGGCTCCAGAAGCATTCGACTCTCGAGCCATGAATAGCGAGATCCAGGAGCTGAGGACGCGTCTGCGAGCATTGGATGATCGGAAAAGTGACCTCGAGTCACGGAGGACAGAATTGGGAGATCGAGCTGACAGATCGGTCAAACAATTCAAAGTCCTGAAGGGTCAGCTCGCAGGACTTGAGACGCAAGTTGGCCAACAAGAAGGTAAACTGGAGAACTTGTCACGGGACACCTTGAAAGCTTGGAGGTGGATTCAGGACCACCGCGATGAGTTCACTGCTCATGTGTACGGACCTCCAATCGTGGAATGCTCGCTTAAAGATCCACGCATGGCCGATGTGGTCGAGTCTTTCCTGCAAATCAGCGACTTCAAGTTCATCACAGTTCAGAACAAAGCCGATTTCACTCTTCTTCAACGTCAGTTGTTTCAAGGTCTCAAGCTCCACGACGTGAGCCTGCGTGAGTGCGCCACTGACAGCCTGGAGCAATTCCGTCCACCCTTGACCGGGCAGGAAATGGAGCGGTTCGGGTTGAGCAGCTGGGCTTTGGATCATTTGCAGGGTCCGCCGACCGTGTTGGCCCAACTCTGCTTTGAAAGATCCCTCCACAGGTGTGGAATCAGTTCTAGGGAGCTTACTCAACAGCAGCATGATGATGTGGCAAAGACACCTATACAAAGCTATTCTGCTGGGAGAAAGACGTATCATTTCATTCGACGCGCGGAGTATGGTGCAGCAGGCACATCGGCCAGAGTGCACGACATACGTCAAGCCAGAATGTGGACCGAACAGCCGGTGGACATGGGAAGAAAAGCCGCTTTGCAACGACAGATGAATGAAGTGAAAGGCGAGCATGGAATGTTGAAGTCGGAATCAGAAGGCATCGACAAAGAAATCGCGCAACTCGAGGAGAATCAAAGACTCGTTCACGAAGAGATTGACGCCAAGCAGCGAGAAAAGGGCGCCAAACAACAGGCCCTCGCAGAATGGAATGCCTTGGATCCCAAGATCCAAAGCTACGAAGACAAGATACGCAATCTCAGCGAAGCGCTGAGTGGGGTCAGGGCTCGGTTGAATGAGCTCAGCGACCGCCATGATGCCGCTCTCCTGGACAAAACGGAAGCCGTCCTCGACTTTGTCGATGCCTCGAGAGACATCAAGTCGAAGACGGCGCGCTTGCTTGAAGCAGAGATCTTCCACCTGGAGGCAAAGTCGGATTTTGAGGTGTTGAAAACACACAACGATCACATCCTCCGTAGCATAGAAGAGAAGGAGGCCGAGCGAAATACTGCAAACGAATTCTTCACTGAGGAGCGCAAGCGAGCCAACGCCATTCGCGATGTCGCCTACGAACTGAGGGCAGAAAGCGAAAAGGCTTCAGAGGAAGGCGACAGCAGCCTGATTGAGCTTATGGATTATATAGTCCAAACGGTCAAAACCGAAGAGAACCTGGACGCTGAGATCGACGCCGAGAAGGCTAAGTTGGAGCTGACCGAGGGTGGTAATGCTGGTATCATCGCTGAATTTGAGGAACGAGCCAAAACAATTGAGAGGTTACAGAGCAAAGTTCACGAGGGCGATCGACGCCGGGAGGAGTTTAGACACGCCATTGGCACCATCCGGGCCAAATGGGAACCTCGACTGGAGGAAGTGGTGTCTAAGATCAACGACGCCTTCTCCGATTCTTTTGCACGCATCGGATGTGCTGGCCAGGTTGCGGTGCACAAGGCATCCTCTGAAAATCCCGCTGATTGCACCGAGGAGAACGGCGGAATAGAGAACGGGCTGGACTTTGCTAACTGGGCCATCCACATCAGCGTCAAGTTCCGGGAGCAAGAGCCACTGAGTCTCCTAGACAGTCACCGGCAGTCGGGTGGTGAAAGAGCAGTCAGTACCATCTTCTACCTCATGGCTCTGCAGAGTCTAAGTCGAGCTCCCTTCCGAGTGGTCGACGAGATCAACCAGGGCATGGACCCCCGAAACGAACGCATGGTGCATGGCCGAATGGTCGATATCGCGGCGGACGACGGCGGCAGTCAATACTTCCTCATCACACCCAAGTTACTGAGTGGGTTGAAGTACAGACGGGGTATGACAGTGTTGTGCATTGTCAGTGGCGAGAACATGCCCGCGGCCAGAGAACGTGACGATGCAGGCAATTGGCACGATGGACCCAAGGTTGATTTCCGCTTGTTTGTGAGACAGGCGAAGGAGCAGGAAATAGATGTCTCGACTGACAGGAGGAGGATTGACTCGGGTGTCGCTACGACGGGAGGTTTTGAAAGTGCGAGTCAGTCTACCGCTGTCGGCGCCTAAAACGGCAATCAAGGGGTACCAACCACAGTGTTCAACCATGTTCTGGGATGAGGTTTCACCGACAAAATTATGGATATAGACTGTGTGGGCAGAATTGGTCGGCGATGACCCCAATGAGGCATGAGGATGTAGTTGGAATCGCCGCTTTGCCGAGGTCTTGGGAAGTATCGCAGTGTTTGCCTGTAGGTTTCTCCGCATCCAACTTGACCGTTTTGCCTGCGCTGCACGCCCATCACCCGGTAATCATGGCCGACATAGCCGGACGCACATCTCTTTGCTCTCTCTTGATCTTCTTGATCCATCCCTCTTGTCCTTTTGTATGTATGGAGCTGGCGTTGCGAGTCGCTGGTGTGTGTGAATCATGGTGCTGTTCAAGTCTCCTCATCCGCGGATAGAGAGTAAGTCAAAACCTGGCCACCCTTCACTTGTTCCACTGGACAGGTATACCCAGGGAATCGGGGATTTTCGATTCAAGGCTGACCGGTAGTGTGCTGGGACAGTCCCTGAAGACATCACGACGTGGGAATGGGTCTTTGAGTCGAAGGAATTCTCCCCGCTACTGAAGACGCCGCGGGAGCCGTTGGCCGCGTACGTCAATGCCGTCACCAAGGAACGCCTGGATTGGGATGCCGTAAAGACTGCCGCCACGCAGTTGAGTACCGCCCTGGTCAAGGAGTATGGATTCCAGCCGGGTGAGACGATTTCCCTGTTCAGCACCAATACTATCTGGTACCCGGTAGCGATGTGGGCCGTGATCCGAGCAGGTACGTTGTGGTGAACGAGTTTCCCGTCTCTCAACTCTTTCGAGATCGAGAGCGATCACGGGAAGGGAGATAAGAAGGCTTAGAGGGCTGATCCTGGACGATGTAGGTGGAAGAGTCAACGGCGCATCTCCCGCCTACACGGTCGAGGAGATGACCTACGCCCTCAAGATCGCAAAGACGAGGTTTCTAATAACGCTGCCAACATCACTGGACGTGGCACTGGCGGCTGCTCGAAATGTCGGCATCCCTCGCCACCACGTCTTCCTGCTGGAAGGGGAGGCAGATGGGTGCATCAACATCCAGGACCTCATGAAGCGCAGCGAGAAGTATACCCCCGACCCGCCGTACCGGGTGCCACAAGGCAAGACCAACAAGGACATCTGCGGGTATTTGAATTTCAGCAGTGGAACGACGGGGTTGCCAAAGGCTGTCAGTACCCAACCCGTGATGGAGTAATGTGCTGAGCGAGCGAGGATGGCTGACGGGAGAGACGATACAGGTCATGCTCTCGCACCACAACATCATTGCACAGTGCCACCAGCTCAGACAGATCCAGGCGCCCGGGCCGTACAAGATCCTGGCCGTCATGCCGTTGTTCCACAGTACGTGTTTGCCCTTGTCCCCACAAAGATGCAGGGAAGCCATGGTGAGACTAACCACCATCCCGGATGGATTCCAGTTACTGGCCTGGTGAGATTCTGCACGTACCCGATCTTCATGAACGGTGACAGCGTCATGCTCCCGGCCTTTAGCATGGAGTCGATGCTCCGCGCCATCTGCGAATTCAGGATCGAAGAACTCATCCTCGTGCCGCCCATCATCATCCGGCTCGTCCGCGACAAGATCGTCGACAATTTCGACCTGCGCCACGTCAACCGCTGGTCGTCGGGCTCGGCGCCCATCTCACCGGAGATAATAGCCTTGCTGCAGAAAAAGTTCCCCTGGACTGGGTTTCGCCAGGGCTACGGTGCTACAGAGTCGACGGCGTGCATTTCGGCACATCCGCCTTCACATTACGATTACAAGTATGCGACCACGGGAGGGTTGTTGGTCGCCAACACGGTAGCAAAGGTGATTGATCTGACCACGGGGAAGGAACTTGGCCCGGGTGAGACGGGAGAGATCCTTGCGCGGGGACCCCAGATCGCGATGGGCTACCTGGACAACCCAGCGGCTTCGGCCGAGACGTTCGACAAAGAAGGCTTCTTCCACACGGGGGACGTGGGCCATATTGACGCCGAAGGGCTGATCCACATCGAAGACCGCATCAAGGAGATGATCAAGGTCAAGGGCCTCCAGGTGCCGCCGGCCGAGCTGGAGGATCTGCTCCTCGGACACCCCGAGGTCGAGGACTGCGCGGTGCTGGGCATCCCCGACGAGTACTCGGGCGAGCGACCCAAGGCCTACGTCGTGCTCAAGACCGGCGTGCGCGAAAGCGAGGAGGTCGGCCAGCGGCTGTTGCAGTTCGTCAAAGAGCGCAAGGTGAGGTATAAGTGGATTGTCGAGATCGAGTTCACGCAGCAGGTCCCCAAGAGTCCGACGGGCAAGCTGCTGCGGCGGATTCTCAAGGCCAAGGATAAAGAAGGCAAGAACAGAGGGCTGAGGGTCAGGGACGAGCGGGAGAGGGCACGGCTGTGATTGGGGTGTGTATACTTCATGTATACAACCACACAGCGTCCTATCCGTCCGGCGTGCAGTTTTCGCCCGGCTTCAGTATTCCTTTGGCTAAAAGGAGGAGGAGGTCTGATTGGAAGACAGTTTCGAGTCTCATGCCAGCTAGAAAGAGAGATACATAGTAGATTAGACCCGGTCAAATTACACCATGTCGGGAGAAAACATCGTAGGTGACTCGATACCGAACTTTCATCCCCCCCCAAGACAAGTTTCTACCAGGCTTCAGTTTGACCCTGATTATCTCGCCAAGTTCCCACATGTTCTATATGACCACTTGATTATTATACACTTTTGAAGCGCAGCTATATTTAGCTGGTCCCCTTGATTCCTCTCTTTCCGTACCATGACGTCGCCCGCTGCGCACCAGGGCACACAAACCTTTGTGTTTTGAAAGTGAAAAGTCATAATCCCAAAGACAAATCCCTCTGAAGGTGGCCCTTTCTACCCGTGAAACCATGGTAGTGTCGTACACTCGGCATCTACAAAAGTCCAAGGAGACGGGGGGGGGAGGAAATAATGGCCCGCATATCGCTGTCTGTGTCTATCTGTTCTGAGGCGTCGCATTGTGCCTAGGGGTTAACGAAGCGAAAACGAAACGACTTTCTCACCCGCCCTCCCAAGAAACTGATCTCGGTTGTTAAACGAGCCGTGTTCGTCAAACTCAAGCCCAATTCGGGCGCAAAAAAAAAGAAACCAATCCCCAGCTTACAAAGGGCACAGGGCCTCTGTTCACCGCGACTTTGGGTCTTGGGGCCTCCTTTGCTTTTGGCCCCTCGTTGCACACGGGGAACATCAACCATCGCCCTTTCGAGCAAACATGGTGCCGGACCTCTGAGGAATGGAGTCCTCGACCAGTAAATCGCTGACCCGCATCAAAAGGGAACTGGTACCTATCGAACCAAAGCCTGCCGTCCTTCCTCCACCAGACGCGGCTCAAGATGGAGGAGACAAGGAAGAAAACAAGCTAGATGGCAAAAAGTTCAAGGACCTGACGCGCGAGGAAAAGCTGCTGGCCATTGTGCGCCACAGCGTCCGACCATTTTCAGACCGACTGGATCCCTTTGCCGCTCTGCCTGTGAGCCTCGACCGCTTCCAGGAGCACCTCATCAGCTTCTATCTGCTCTACTACCCCAAAGCCACGTATGGGTTCAGTCCTCGACTGCGTCCCCACCCGGTGGCCAGCAACTTCTCCATTGCCCTGACCACGCCGGCGTGTTTTCAGGTCATCATGGCACGGTCGGCCCTGTACCGGATCTCACTGAACAAATATGCCACCGACACGGAGAAGAGGTCGCTCGAGCTGGCCGTGATCCGACACAAGGGCGAGGCTCTGAAAATGGTCCGACAGCTGAGTGTCAGGGCGAGCCCCAACCGCAAGGACGACCTGTTGGCATCCATCATCAGTCTAGGCACGTTTGATCGCCGGTCAGGCTCTCAGGAAGCGGCGGGGATGCACTACCAGGCGGTCAGAAAGATCTTGAAGACCACTGGGGGTCCTCTCGCGGTCAACTCGGTGCTCTTGTCGCGCGTCATGTGTTTCTTTGAATGCATCTACGGGACGAGCCCAGAAAGCTACATTTGGGATGTTTCGGATCTCAAGAGGCTGGTGGACAATCTGAACATCTTCCTGGAGAAGCTGCGAGAGTTTGGGCAGTCGCTGTCAAGCACCAGCGTCTTGGCCGCCAAGGGGCGTCGAGAAGCTGACATCGAAGTCGTAGGGAGACGGAAACACCCCTTTGAACTCCAGGAGGGGTCGACGTTGCTTGGGTTGGTGTCCAGACAGCCTCCGCCGGACGCCGAACTCACACAACCGCGACGACTCGAGTTGATATTCCAACTCACATGCCTGCTGACACTGGCCATGATCACCATGGACCTGGCCAGCGATTTCAAGGCGTTACAGACCTACATGGACCATCTGCACCAATCCATCGAAGACCTGCGGCTGGCGGGGCAGAGCTGCAACAACGCCATGTGGCAGATCCAGGTCAGCGACCACAGCGAAGTCCACAGCCGGCGGATCTGGCGGGCGGCGAGTTTCGCCTGGGTCATGAAGCACTGTTCGTACAATGTGCAGCTGTCACTGAAAGAATGGCTGCTGGCATTCTTCACGGGCAAGGGCGTCGAGAAACCGTACCACTTGGGCTCATTCCATTTCAGCTACGCGACCTGAGTTGATGGGTGGGTTTAGGTTCACGGCCCTGGCCAGACTCGCCGCATGCTCCGTCCTCGGGTAGTGGTGACGGACGGACGCGATACTGTCACGACTTGTGCACGAGTACGGAGTACTCGGTACCGAGGGAGTATGTAAACACACGACTCAACACGTGGGAGACTTGTCTGTTTCGGAGGCGAGGCTTCAAGGGGGGAAAACACGTCAGATTAGCTATCGATAATCCCGAGATACGCCAATCGCTAATCGCGGGAAAGTAATCGATAAAATGCTGCGGGTATTTTGTCAACCCGTTCAGTGTGACTCTGGTGACCCTGGCAGTGGGAGGGGCGTTACGGACACGGTGGGTAGAGAAGAGGAGACGAGACGAGATGGTGACGGTAACACTACTTGTACAGCTTGTAACACCACAGCTGGCTGGTTGGTGTCACCAATGTATGTTGGTGCAGGCGAGCTACGAGGACAAGTATGTAAGGGGAGGAGTAGGTAGGGGCTCTGGTGTCTGGCTTAGGGGGCGTGAGGGGTCATGGTGATACCCATAGCGCTCGCTAGGGGTGTCAATACAAAGCGATCCGCAATCCTCCATATTGCCTACATGTACGAGAGATACTCGGTGATCAGCAAACACGTCCCCTACTTGGTACGCGTTTCTATATCCGGAGGGGTCGCCAATCGTGCCGGGTATTAGGGGAGGGGTTGATTGCTTGGTCTCCAAGTACCTTTAACTAAGTGACCACCTACGTGCTTGTTCAGAGGTATGGTGGTAGGCGTGGCAGGGTAATTTGGGTAGTGGGCGGCGTGCGGCGGGTACCTGACGATCTGGCTGGGGCCTAGGCAATACTTGAACTTACCTACCTACGGGTAAGGCTAGGTGGAGAAGTACCTAAATAAAGGACCTCGTACCTAACAAGTACAGTACTACGTACGCAGGCATGTTCGGTACTCCCATAGTCACCTTGGGAGGGACCTATGTAGGTGACCCAAGAGACCTCGTAGAGACTGGTACTTGAAAGAATGTCATGCTGACAACTTCTCCCCAAAGACCCTCACCTCGCATCGCATCAGATCATCACCACCATCATCAGGTCTCCAAGGCTAGCTGGCTAGGCGTGCCAGGCACCCGGAATCAGGATCGTCTCCCATTCCTGTCCCCTTCAATCCCCTTGCAATTTCACCATGACGCCTTGACGCTCTAAAGCTTCCCACCAACCACCGTCCTACTTTACAGTTCCATGCGCTCCGCTCTATCCATTCCGTCGTCTCCACCATCCACCCTCCCTTCGCTCGTGATCCTCTCTGCGCTCCTTAGTACATTATTCCTGCCACTCCACCATCATCACCACACCACACACCACCTTCATTCTCGAACATGTCTTGTTAAACCACCACCTAATACCTACACCCCTCCCCCCCAGGCACAGACCTCATCAATGTGCATCCTGGGGCCTTTCCCTCTTCCTCATTCCTGCTGACACTATGATCACCGCGATGAAATGCATCATCCCTTGCACTTTGTGCTATTGAGCTCGCATTCACCCATGGTCACTCCTTAAAGAATCAACGCACTCACCCTTACGGTTGTCACTCGTTCACTCAACCAAACAAAGTCACTCGTTACCTACTCGCACTCAGTCTTTGATTTGTCCTAGTTCTTATTTCCAGTCATATCATCAACATTATCATTGGATCCAGCTCATATCTCTCGCAAAAAAGGAAAAGAAGATAGAAAATATGTCAGCCAGAGGTACGTACATCCATTCGCCAACTGTGCCCGTAGAAAGAGCGAGTATACTGATGATCCGTGTTCCACAGACGGTGTTTCGACCATCCATGGCATTCCTACAAAATATGTCTCTCTCCTCACGCTCGTTGTCCAAAACTCCTCCCTCGTCCTGGTTATGCGATATTCCCGAATCCTGCCCGGTCCGAGATACCTGAGCTCAACCGCCGTGGTGCTCTCCGAAGTCCTTAAATGTATAATATGCTTGTGCGTCCATGTCAGCGACCAACGACACCAACACCGGTCCTCACAGCTTCCGACCCTCTCCGACGACGCCCCTTCACACTTGAACCCGACCAGCTACGGTCTCAAGCAACTATGGACGGATATCTTTAGTGTTAAAAGTGGCTTTTTCAAGCTCCTCGTACCCGCCATCTTATACACCCTGCAGAACAACCTCCAGTTTGTTGCTGCCACCAACTTGGATGCCGCCACCTTCCAAGTCACCTATCAATGCAAGATCCTGACCACAGCCCTGTTTGCGGTGTTGATGCTGGGCCAGAGCCTGTCAGCTCAAAAGTGGTTATCCCTTGTCATCCTCACGGCCGGAGTAGCCTGTGTGCAAATACCTTCGTCGACAGCCGCGGTCAACACACAGCAAGGCAATTATGTGGTTGGGATTATTGCTGTGGCCATTGCCTGCATTTGTTCGGGATTCGCAGGTGTCTACTTCGAAAAGGTCCT
This sequence comes from Fonsecaea nubica, assembly GCF_001646965.1. NCBI lineage: Eukaryota > Fungi > Ascomycota > Eurotiomycetes > Chaetothyriales > Herpotrichiellaceae > Fonsecaea > Fonsecaea nubica. Next base: position 22,393 of record NW_019173738.1, read on the forward strand.
CAAGAACGGCCAGCCCTCGTCCATCTGGGTTCGCAACATCCAGCTGAGCGTCGGCTGTCTGGCCATTGCTCTGACCGGGGCACTGGTCTGGGATGGTCAGGCCATCCGGGAGAAGGGCTTTTTCCAGGGTTACAACTCTGTGGTTTTTGCGACTGTCTGCATCCAGGCGGCAGGCGGCCTCATTGTGGCCATGGTCATCAAGTACGCCGACAACATCCTCAAGGGTTTCGCCACCTCCCTCTCCATCATCCTCTCCACCGTTGCCTCCATCTTCATCTTCAACTTTGTTCCCACGATTTATTTTCTGTTTGGTTCCATATTGGTGTTCTTGGCCACCTATTTGTACAGCGTCCCCGAAGCGCCTAGAGCCATTGAGAGTACCGCTGCAGACCCATCCGAAAAGAATCCAATTCTCGTGGTGGAAGATTACGACGTGGAAAACGGATCGAGTTCGAGTACCATGCAGAGGCCGTTTCGAGATGACAGCGATCCTGAGTCGAGCGACGAAGCCAGTCAAGACAGCATCAGCATCTACGAGCCGGACGATGGCAACTATTCTCGAAACTTTTCGCCGTCGTTGATTTCGGCTTCCACAATGGAAAAGCAAATGCTCCCAGAGTTGGGTCATGTGGCGTGATGTGTGACGCAGAGTCTGGAATTTGTACCATTTATGTGTTTTAAGTATGAAGCATTGGCAGTTGGTTGTCTTGCAAGCTTCACAGCGGGGTTTTTTGAGGTGATATGCTGGCTGCGAAGGGGATGAGACACCCTCGCACCACAATCTGTTTTTGGAAATGCGACATGACTTTTGGATACCAGTTACCCAGTGGAGTAGAGAATGGCGTTTGTTATTAGAGAACTAGAAATGGATATGAATGGTGCATGTCGATGTCCAAAGGAGGTGCCCAGGATCGTTGTTGTTGTAACCACGATATCCCTATATATCCCTTGCAAAGTTGCCCAAATTTCAAAGCTTTCAAACCATCAAAGGTCTGTCTGCTGGTGTATATGAGTGAGTGAGTCTCTTGTGTGATGCTCGTCCGCACCGATCTATGTTGGTTTGGTAGGTTAGTTTTGTTCCTGGTGGCGGATGGGATATACTCGGAATGATTTACATGGCACTGAGGTGGAGTCGTAGCCTCGTAGCCTCGTAGCCTTGTAACATTGCTCCCTTGCAGCTCTTGTTGCCTTGGTAGGTGGGTGGGTGGGTAGATACATAGGTACATGATACAGAAACATAGAAGCACAGAAGATGGTCAATACATATATGTATATACGTACAAGTAAAGTACATGGTTGGCCTTGGTAGGGTACCGGACATCAGACATCAGATGCCAGATACCAGGATACTCGCGACCCTGTCGACCTGTCCACCTGTTCGCCTATCCAAATATTCGTCTACACAACTATCTATCCATCTATCAATCCACCTTTCTGGACATATAGATATCTATCCCGCCACCCAGGTCCCATTCCCAAACCACACGGCCGGCGGGGTGAAATCGCCGTACCACTCTCCCACGCCGCCAACCGCGTGCCTCTTGACGTATGCGAACCTGAAGAACTCCGGGTCCCCTGCCACCACGCTGCGCCGCGTCCAGTGGAAGGTCATGTCCTCCACGTCCGCGAAAAAGGCTTGGAAGCGCAGGACGTCGTTGACGAGGACGGCGATGCCGTCGAAAGAAGACGAGGATGAGGACGACGTCGTCACTCGGTCAAAACTCAAGGTGACGTTCTGCCCAACGATGAGCGGCGCGGTACCTAGCAAAGGGACCACGCTGCCCACGGCGGCGCCGTCTTGTAGGAGCTGGCCCGGCGTCTGCAAGATGCTGTCGAACCCCCACCGCGCGACGCCGTTGAGGAACAGCCCGACCAGGATGCCCTGGTAGAGCAGGCTGGGGCGGGTCTGGAGCGACGTCCCCGGAAGCAGGATCAGCGCCAGGATGTAGTGATGGATGCGGACGTTCATGCCGGGGATCAAAACCAGGGCCACCAACACCGCGCCCACGACGCCGTAGAACGACAGGTACCGCGGCATCCGACCTTCGCTCCGAAAACACCAGGCCTGGCCGACGGCGATGATCAGGAGGATCCCAATAATCAGACACAGCGCCGGGATAGCGCCGGGCTGTTGCTTCAAGTCGTGCGGGGTCAATCGCGATATCGGGATGCGGTCAAAGGTGACGTTGTTCAATGCGCCGACCCAACAACCCCCGAGCCAGAGGACGGTCTTCTCGATCGGGGCCCTGAGATCGGACAACGTTCGACGGACGCAATACCGATAAATGACATGGCCGACGAATGCGGCTGGCAGGAACCGTCGGAACGCCATCGACACCACGTCCGCGTAGTCTTGGTAAAAAGGGGGATCCGAGATCAGGGCCACGTGGAAGAAGACACCCACAAAGATTGACCAGAAAAACGCCGCCGCCGAGGTCACGAAGACGGACAAGACCGAAGTGACCAGGATCGACGTGCCCAGGAACATCCAGCGAGAGTCTCTGCACGCACCAGTCGCCAAGTTGGACGAGTTGAAGGAGAAGGATAGCGGGAAGTTGGACGGGAATCCAATACTGCTGATACCATGGGCATCGACGCTGGGGAAGTTGGACCGTTCTCCAGCACGCAGAAGCACTCCACAGCCGCCCCGGGCATTGGTGGTGATGCCGGCATGGATTGCCGCGGCACATATGAATGAATCACCGCGGTAGATGGCAGAGGCCGGGTCGTCGAGAGATGGCGGCCCTCCGACGACAAGGCTACGATAATTGACTCGCTGAGATCCAATATAATGAGGCTCGAGTAACATGACATCTTTACACCCAGCCGGGCAAACGAACGGAAAGTGATTGTCCTCGAAAGGACGACACTCCTCGCCGTCCAATCCACAAAGCGTACTATTAAGCCTGTACTGGTCAGTGATGATGACCGCCCATGGCGTCCAGACACATACCACAGTCGAGCCGTACAGTCTAGCCTGGTTGGCTGACCATCGACAGAATCAGTGCTCGATACCACCGCCCTTCGAAGTGCCAAAAGGAACAGCCCACTCCACAGAACATAGAGCGTACCCAGAACGAACACCTTGAGCCATTTACCAGGCAAGATCCTGTCAATGAGGTGGTCGCACGCATCTTGGAGCCATTCGGAAGAGTGAATCCGAAAGACTCGAGGCGGTTGTGGACCTTTGATCCAGCTCAGCACCGCTCGTAAAGCAGACTCTGACTTATAGAGCCGGTCATGGCGAGTCCAACGGAAACGCTGATCACCATCTGACCGCTCCGACAGCTCCTGAGGTGCGAGGAGAATGCTTGCTTCTTCGTGGTCATAGTCTTCCAGTCCAGCAGGACCGAGAAAGTTCTCGCGCCCGGAATCGTCCCTTGCAGATTCGACGCTGTTGAGGTTGTGCAAAGAATAGCCCTGATCACCGTTTCCGGATGAGGAAGACGTGGCAGAAGGCTCTATAGAGCGCGATAATGCTCCGTCCGACATTGTATGTCCTCCCTTTCAGTATCCCGCTGTCCTTCCCAAGGACTCAGCCAGATGTATATTTCTTGACCTGGGCGAAAGTGACCGAAGTCAAATAAACGATAAACGATTGCAGCTCCAACAGAGGTGATAGATAGCCAAAACAGGTCTGCCCGAGCTCGCCACCAGCAACATGGTGGATGGCTCCAAGTCCTTGGAAAGATCTAGGGGTGTCTCATAATAATTGCTGCATGTTGCTGTTGCTGTCGCCCCCTTCAAGTCGATTGAGCAGCAAAGTCCAAGGCTGGAAGATGTAGCCAGCAACACAGCCACAGCCTCGTCACATTCATGCCAATACGGAAGGTCTGCCGAGTACGCGTATATCTGTGGAGCCTCGTCCCCGATACGCGTATTGATATATACGGGGCTTTTTACGAGGATCCCCCCTCTGGATCCTCACGCATATCAAACCAAATCTCTCCGTTTCCCTCACAGCCACCCCCCTCTATATCCTTTCAGCTAGACTCGATACATCGACTTACCCGACGCATTCAATCCGCGACCTTGTCATGGTTCCACCATCACAATGAATAGAGACGCATTATCCGCCGGCCAGGCAGGCAGCAGGCAAAGCAAAGTATGGACAGGACAACATGAGATGGGGTACTGGGTATATGTGTATAAATTGAAGAGGTTTGAACCTTGCACTCCTCGTCTCCTCTACCTTCATGCTTTAGCCTTAAAAAAAGAGAATTGCCTTCTGCGTTGTTCATTGCATTTGCATTTCTGCTGCGTTGACTCCCATCCCCCTTCTCTTGTCACCCACGAGAAGCCTCTCGCCTGAACAACTTCAACCGACAAAAATGGCCAACGACAACTCGGACTTTAAACTCTACCACTACGACCCCTCCCTCGTCGCAGCCGTCATCTTCGTCATCTTGTTCGCAGTCGCGTCTTTTCTGCACACGTACCAGCTCATCCGGACGCGGACCTGGTTCTTCATCCCCTTCTGCGTCGGCGGGTACTTTGAGGCCATCGGATATGTTGGACGGGCGATCGGGGCTCAAGAGACCCCGAACTGGAGCGTGGGCGGCTACGTGCTGCAGACGGTCCTGATCCTCGTCGCTCCGGCGCTCTTCGCGGCCACCATCTACATGGAGCTCGGACGGATCATCCTGTTGACGGACGGGAGGAAGTACTCGCTCATGAACCCGCGGTGGCTGACAAAGGTCTTCGTTGCGGGCGATGTCCTCTCTTTCTTGATGCAATCCTCTGGTGAGATCCTTTACCCCCCTTCGATAGAGCACGCTCTTCGGCACGCAAGACTGATACTGACCATCACACCCTGCAGGTGGAGGGATCATGTCCAGCGGGACCGCGTCGTCCATGGACACGGGCAAGAACATCATCATCGGCGGCCTGGTCGTGCAGGTCATCTTCTTCTCCTTCTTCGTCGTCGTGGGCCTGATATTCCACGTGCGGATGCACCGCGCGCCGACGTCCAAGGTCCTCGCCGACGTCGACATCGCCACCGCTTGGAAACAACACATCTACACCCTCTACGCCGGCAGCCTGCTCATCCTGATTCGATCCCTCTTCCGCCTCATCGAGTACGGCCAGGGCAACGACGGCTACCTGATCTCGCACGAGGTGTTCCTCTACGTCTTCGACGCCGTGCTGATGCTCACCACGGTGCTTCTCTTCGCCGTGTTCCATGGGAGCGAGCTCAACGCGCTGTTGAAGCCTGGGAGTGGCAGGGCCGTCAGGAGGGTCCTGTCCATCTACAACCTCAAAGATAACAACAGACAGAGCGTCCTCCTGCGATCTTGATGGGAGAAAGACAGAAAGGCAACTATCGCCAATGTTTTGTTTTGATGTGTTTGCAAACAAAAACAATATCAAGAGATGGATATTTGGGCAACGGTGGTACCGGCTCTGGATACATACATACATACATACCCACGGACGGACGGATGGACGGACAGACAATGGGGCGTTTTTCCCTCCAGAAAGCAGATACTAATTTTCTAGGGCTCGTTTTATTGACGAATATATTATCCCCGCAGGTCGGATTATCAAGTTTTGTTTGTTGGGGTTTTTTCATTGGAGGGAGAGAATAGGGATAGAGATTGGATTATTTTTTTTTACTGTCCTTGCCGGCGCTTGAAGAGCTGATGGGCGGTTACTCGAGAATGATACGACAGCACACCACACACCACACGATGCATGTTCTTCAAGCCGCCCGCGAGAGAGTCACACCTCTGACTGGAAGCAACAGCGGGATAACGGACGGATCTCCCACGTTGTGTACGTGGTAAAGTATTACATATGGCTAGAACCAAAGGACGAGGGACGAGGTAGAGACAAGGCTCCCGCTTACAATGACAAGGTAAAAAAACCGGTCCCTCTGTTTTTTTTTTCGCCTTTTTCTGAAAAAAATCCTCAAATTCTCTTCTATATATATCGCCTCGTAAAAAGCCTCGTTGACCGAGTGATGTGATGATGTATCGTGGTATCTTCTATTTGAAAACATAAGGTTGGTTGGTACAAAACAAACATGGCATTCCCTCCCGCCCCCCAATGGGGAAGTGCCAAACTGTGGTGGCAGAGGACACCATGTATGTATGTAATGTCCATTGTTGAGGTCGAACCATGGCGTCGACGTGCCTGGGGACGGACACAGGTCTCGCGGATCCATCCATGGCTGTTGGCTGCTGCCCCAATTTCCCAGATTTGCTGAAAATATAAGTCAAAGTCTTGCCTTGAGCTGAGTCCAATTGTCCCTCCAGTATCCAACATTTGGTACAAACGCTTCTGAATCGCAACAAAGTAAGTCAAGTTGAGAGGAAAAAGCACCGGGACATTAAAAGTTCTCTTTGCCCCAGACGAAGCTGAAACCCTTGTCGCCTTCACTATACATGTTACACAGTATGTGTAACTGCGAGCCCAGACCTTTGGGACCACAGAAGAATACACCCGCCTCGCCAGGAGAATGCAATTTTCGGATGGCCCGGAAAACCATGTCCCAGTTCGGACGGCCAAAGTTCGTCGGTGTGCGTAGCCCCGTAATGGCGTCTGTGTCACTGCTGTTGAGCATGATATTGTTGGCGTCTGCAGCAGAGATCTTGGCGGTGAGATACTAAAGACGAAACCAGTTAGCAAAATGTGGCTGTGAGAGAACATGGCTCAGGAGAAAGGGGAGAACATACAGCGTGGATCTCGATGGCGTGTTGTTTATCTTGAGCTTCGATGGCCGTGAGCAAACTCTTGAACCACTCCAGTGAGCCAAAGTCGCGGCAAATCCAGAAGAAGTAGACCTTCTTCAACCGTGTCTGATTGTCGCGACCTTGGCTCATGCGGTACCAGATGGACTTGAGGATGCTGGCAAATGGCGTCACTCCGATACCCGCGCCGACCAGCACGGCTGTCTCAAACTTGAACACATCCTCCGAGGCGGATCCAAACGGGCCATCAACGTAGATTCGCGGAAGAAGCTTCTGCAGCCCCCCAGGAGCCATGGATACAACTTCGGAACGAGGCATTTTGCGACCGTCTCCTTTACCGTCGCCCCGGCCTTTGCTGTCCTCGCAACCGAGCGCTTTACCGAGAGCTTTGGTGAAGTTGCCCACCATCCGTACGTGCACCGAGATATAGTCTTCTTCTGGTGCAGACGTCAGGGTGAACGGATGGTACTGCCAGATCGAGACCTCAGGGCAGCAGAGGAAGATATATTGGCCCGCCCGTGTCTTCGTCTTCTCCTTGTGCATCTGGATCTCCACAACATTGCTAGGGTGTTGGATAACCTTGGTGACGAAGGTCTTGTGTCGGCCGCGGATCTCGCGAAGGACTCTCTCCAAGAGGTACGCGAAGCCTCCGTACATCCAGTATTCCCAGAACACGCCCGTCCCGAAGCAGAAAGGGGCGGTATCGGACTTGATCATGCAAAAAGCGCCATGCACGGACCAGAAGACGAAGAACACGATGAAGAGGTGGTGGACGGACCAGAACCGCTCGTAATTGGCGCGACGCGGCTTCTCGATTGACGTAAAGAGCATCGCCATCAAAGCAAAGAGCATAACATAGCCAGACCAACCCGGGCCTGTGACAAAGTTTGCTTTCAGAAAGCCGACGAAACCCAGGTTCTGCTTCGCCGCGAGCTGAGCAAAGTTATTCCAATGCGCAATGGTGTGCACCCAGGTGAAGAAGACGATCGAGTAGGCGACGAGTTTGTGGAAGGTGAGGTTCTTGTCGAAGGGGACAATGCTGTTCAGGGGCGTTTGACGGAGTAAGGATATCAGCGTCCGGCAGACGGGGAAGAGGATCAAGGCGACGTCGAAGTGCAGGACCAGTGCGGCCGACCGCGCAATAGGATATGTGATGCCAAATGTCGCCCGGGCCCCAGTCAAGTTGTCCTTGAGTTGGTAGTTCATGAAGCCGAAGCCAAAGACCAGTCCGTGTACCAGCACGAACACTCCCACCACTATCCTCCTCGAGCCTTCGTTGACCATCCACCTCTCAAACTTCTCTCTCATGTTCAGGTCCCGAGGCGCCTCGCCGCTCACCTCCCCGGACAGCAACATCCTCGACAGAGGAGTTGATCTTGTGCGTTCCGTCATCGTCGAAGTGGTCGACGACGTGTTTGACCTGGCCAACGGCTTCTCGATGTAATACATTGGAGCATTATTGTGCGTCGTAGTGTTGGACCGTCCCAGCGGCTTGTCGTAGAAGTAGGAAGGGTAGGGCGGAGGCATCGACGTGTCCATGGCGTGAAGATGATAATGTAAGGTCCAAGAACTGCGGTCTAGAACTACCTGATACGATTTTGTTTCCAGGACTGGTCCACTGCACACTGCAATTCGGCGACAGATGCTGTGGCAGGGTTCGGACTCGAGACGGTCTTCTCACGACTTTTTCGAAACACAGTCTTGACACAGTATTAGTATGAAGGAAATCACCGGTTCGCTAAGGACTTGGGTATACTTGCCTCGTACAAGTCGGATACCTGGGGAGTTTCAGCGCCGCACGAGCCTGTCTCGGCGTGTTAGAAGCGAAATGAAAGTGGTTCAACCCCGAATCTATGCAAAAAAAGCGAAGACGTCGCACCGGGCAAGTGAAGAAACGAAGATGATCAGCACAAGTAAACAGAACGACCAAGGGACCAGGACGATCGAGAAATAGGACCACAATTGTAGTACATTCTCCCCTCCCCCTTCGGCGCTTCTCGCTACATAATAGACATCGGCGGCATGACAGAGTTTGTCGACCTTTTTCCTGCAGTTTTCAGGGGGAGTTGTGGCAGGTGTAGATCCCGCAGGCCAGAGCCCACAGACGGGGGAAGCGGTGGTCAATCGGGGCACAGAGCCCAGTGCTTGAATATCCACATAGTGGCCGAGGAGAGCGTGACAGGCGTCGAGACCCGATCAGAAGCGAAACCCAGACGCTGTTGACGGAGCTTTCGAGACCGACTTCGAAAAGGTCGTAAGGAGGCTTCGAAGAACGATGATTTGGCGGCGATGCGTGGTGGATGAGGCTTGGTGAAACGCGCCAGGGGTTGGGGGGGCTCCGAAACGGGCCAGCCGGTGCAGAAAAACCAACTCTCTGGACGTCTCGTTGGGGTTTGCCGCTCAGCCTCCTTGTTTCAGTTGATGCAAGGCTTTCCTACACATGCGCATTGGCATGTAACGTACGACTGCCATTATTATCCACCAGGCCATGCAACTATGATCAAGTCTGGATCACCTTTCGGAGGGCACGTGCGCCTGCGCACAATCACAGGCCTCGCAGCCTCATCCTCCTCCGGAGTACGCTCTTCGCAGCCCGAAATCGCCCTCTAATTGGGTGGCCTGGTTTTGTCCCATCCACCTTGGCCATGCATGCGGTCATTCGGCAGCCTACGGATTACTCCTTGTCAGGTTGGGGCAAGGCGGCTGCAGCATCAAATCTCAAGCGTCACCGCCTGTCCAGACGTTGACATCGAGGTTTGAAATGTGGATGGATGGAACTGAGACGATTGAGCACGGCAATGGCCAAGAGGATAAGAAACCACATGTTCGGGTAAGCAAGAAGCACAGTTGTCGGTTCCCTTAAAGCACGCCCTGTTGTATGCATCATAAGAATTCATCCGAGATCGTGCTGCTGGACATAAACATCCCTCCATAACGTCGGCGCCTGTTTCTCCCATTGCCAGTCATTGCATTCCTTGGTGTAATGCATATGTCATACTCTGCCAACCGCATCCGTGGAGCTGGGGGTCATCTAGCAAAACCCTCGTGTAATGGCTGTCATCGTTGCTGTCACTCGGTACCAAACGCTGCCAATTCTCATCTAACGCAGCTCGTAGCCCCTGCCGCTTGGCACTGCCGAGCACCACCTATCAACAACCACCACCGCCCATTCTATCATAGGCACTAGATTGCGAACTTCCTCGTCCATTCTCTGGCGGTTGCTTCGTATCGAGCGCGGTCGGTCTTGTAGACATGAGCAATCTCTGGAACAAGTGGATCGTCGGGGTTAGGGTCGGTAAGCATAGAGCAGATGGATAGAAGGACTGATCAAATATTAGCACGTTGTTTTCGTATCGAGGAGGAGGCGATCGTGCAAACCTTTCGATATTGTCAGAGCCGGACTCCACTGGTCTCGAAGGATATCAAGGCAGATACTGCCGTTGGAGTTGATATTGGGATGGTAAATTCGAGTTGTGAAATTGACCTTCGGTGGCTTGAAGGGGTAGTCTGTGGGGAAATGGATGGCCAGGAAGAAGACACCGCCTTGAAATGGGCTATCACTCTGAAAAATTTGGTCAGTTCCGGAATCATCTTGAGCCAAACAGCTTTGATAACTTACGGGACCCATGATGGTTGCTTGCCAGTGAAACTGATTCATATGTCAGCCAGTGATTCAGGTGCAGGAGGTCGTGTCTGCGCGGTGACCTCGTCGGTTTCGACCGCTCTCCAGAACTGTATACTTACCAGATCATCGCCCATAGGACCGGCTGAGCATGAGGAGGGAGGATCACTATATTCCAACTTATCAGTATAGCTGTCCAAACAAGCCCGTATGATTTTACAAGGCCCGAATTTGCCGCTCGCAGCATCCAGAGAGCAGATAGGACTCACCGGCCAAGATCTGTGAGTTCCTTGTTGATTCGCTTCAGAGCCATGGCTGAAAATATGGGTTTTCTGAGTAGGGAGGGAGGATTTTGAGGCCGAAGGTGGTTGATATCGAGCGGAACGTGGGGCTATTATCTGAGTCAACTCTAAAGTGGTTGGTAATGGGCTGATAGAATAAAGGATAGCGGACGAACCTGAGGAATGTGCGAAGGAGAGATTTAAGAATTAGAGGTGACGATGAGGGTGTCCCAGGAGAGGAGACGGTATTGTCAACGAGGTTTGATCGGTTTGGTGAAGTTGGTTGTTATGCAGTCAGTGGTGAAAGGGAAGAGAGATCGACTTTCAGCCGACTGGATCGCAGTTTAAACTGAAAGAAGGGCGTTCACGCTTGGCGGGTCGCAGAAGGTGCTGGACGCAGTAATGGCGGCACCCAGCGGGCAGGCAGAGCGAGGGAGCGAGGGGCGCATCTCTGACTACAAGCGACGCCGGACGCTGAACCTCAGGCAAGGCGGGTGGGCGTGGGCGGTGCGTGGGTGGCTTGGGTGGGTGCCTTTGCCTGGATGCCGCCTTCGCCCAATGAAATCCACTTGGGCGTCAACTTTTTCCTGGCTTCGCCACCGCAGCGAGGCCATATTTCCTGTCATCTGTTGTCATTAGATTTCTTTCTGACAAAGCATTGCCTGCGACAACGCGGAACCCATCAACAAATATTCGACCAGACGTTGGCTCAGAAACAGTACAAGGTAACAATAATAATAATTGTTCATTCCGTCTCTCCGACCTTCTGAGTCAGGAACACTACTGGCTTACTGGAGCAAAACCTCACGTGGCCACCATGACGATGATGCCATCGACGTATCTATCGTATGCGAAGTTGAACATTTTGAGAACAATGTTTGCCGGAGACTAACATTCATTTTCATGCTGCAATCGCTTATTTACTGTTTCTCCCTGCAGCCGCCTGCTGGAGACCAGGTATAGCTGTTGGAGGTTGAATATATACCTCTAAATGGTCAATATCAGTGTTCGCCGACATATACCGCAGATGTTCAAGTCATGTACTGTTCGTGGGCATGGTATCCACAACTATGTTGAAGTCTGCAATTCGGTATCGTGCTTGTTAGACACTGGAAGACAGCTCTCTGGCTTCATCGAGGATGGGGTTGATCAATGCACTGGCGATGACTTGTTGCCACTGGACCGCAAGATGGGGATGCCAATCGTGATCGCAGAAGACATGCTGAGTGTGGGATAGGTGTGGGATTGAGACTCGATGGTTGAGCTGTCGAATAGACGAGTCGCTTTACCCTTAGCAGAATGCCTGCAGCCCAGTAATAGCACGGCCCAGGATCAAGGCGTGTATATCACTCTGCCCTTCATATGTCTGCGTCACAAACAGATTCGCAACGTGACGCCCAATGTGGTACTCGTCGCTGACGGCGTTTCCACCAAATATCTCCTGGAGATGTCTGGCATTCACCAACGCTCGATCACAGTTCTGTCTCTTGATCATCGAAATCATTTCTGGAAGAGCTTTGCCCACATCCTTGAGACGGCCGACTTGATATGCAGCGGCAAGCCCAAAAGCCGCATCTGTGGCAGCATCGGCCAGCTTCTTCTGAACGAGCTGATACTTGGCAATGGGGTTGTTCTTGAATTGCTTCCTTTCTAGGGCATATTCTCTGGCCCGGCTGATGCAGTCTTCGAGGGCACCGATGGTTCCCCAAGCGATGCCATACCGTGCCGAGTTGAGGCAATTGAACGGACCTCTGAGACCTTCAACATCGGGGAACATATTTTCCTTGGGGACGGGGCAATCGTCGAGCTGGATCATGCCCGTTATCGATGCGCGAAGTCCGTTTTTGTCCTTTATGGGTGGTGTCTCGAGTGTTCCTGGAGGACACTTCTCTCTCTCGACCAAAAACCCTCTGATCTTGCCTGTTTCTTGCAATTTCGCCCACACAAGCAGTACATCCGCGATTGGCGAGTTCGTGATCCAGGTCTTTGCGCCCGAGAGCGAGAAGTATCCTTCCTTGGACGGATGTGGCTTCGCAGTTGTCTCCATAGAACCTGGGTCGGAGCCATGATTGGGCTCCGTCAGACCGAAACAGCCAACCAGTTGGCCTCTGGCCAGCTTCTCCAAGAATTTGTCTTTTTGTTCTTGTGATCCAAACTCATCTATAGGTCCCATAACTAAGGAGCTTTGGACAGACATGCCTGACCGATAACCCGAGTCAACTCTTTCCACTTCCCGCGTTATCAGCCCAGCAGCTACATTGCTCACGCCTGCACATCCGTGACCTTTTATTGTGGCACCCAGGAGACCTAGCTCGCCCATCTCTTGTAAGATTGTCTTGTCGTAATCCTCCTTGCGGTAGGCTTCCAGAACCCTGGGTAGCAGGCGCTCCTGGCAGTACGAGTGTGCCGTTTCTTGGATCGCTTGTTCTTCCTCGGTGAGAAAGTTTGACAGGTTGAGAGGGTCCTCCCATTTGAAAGCTGTAACTGAGGAAGCATGCCGGCGAGGGGCGGGATTCGCTGTCGGTGACAAGCGCGCCCGCGCAGCTCGACGAAGGAGGGATCGTGACATCATGAGGAGTGAGTCCACAGGAGCGAGTGCAAGAGGAGAGAGAGAGACGAAGGAAAGGATAGTCTCAAATTTGAAAGAGAAATGGCGAAAATTATAGGCGTGGAGATCAGCGAGGTGATTCAATATGTGCTATACACTACCAAATTGCCGAGGCGATTTGTCAATGTACCTGCGACTCAAGTGCTAAGGAATTAGAGAATCTCCGAAACAGAGGCGTTCACATCGCCACTTGAAAGACACGAGGGTTCGCAAGAGTTTGCGGAGACGTCTTTCTGAGACTCGACGGATTGCCGGACTGACAAAAGTCTATAGCTCATCTCAGAGACAAGGGTCTCTTTCTTAGAATTATACAAGACCAATGCTGGTGATGCTGCACTACACAGTCTCAAAGTCGGCAGTAGTACTCAATTGGTCGCAGCTGCGGAGGAGCTTCTGGAGTACGCATGCAGTCATATACGTCATTCACTTAGGCCCATCCTACAGGCGCGAAACGCGGTTCTGCGGGTCACTTTACGCGCATTTTCGTCCTGCGGCTTCTTGTCATGCGATTCACTTCCAACGTTCACTCAACCGATCTGTAAGAAGCACAGCGTCCTCTCACCATGGGGATTAAACGTATGTGACATTGCTCAGCTAGTTGTCAGGCCTCAACAAGCTCACTGTCAGCAGAACTCTACCATGTCATCGCCGAAGAGGCGCCTGATGCCATCAAGACTGGTGAGATCAAGAACCACTTTGGGAGGAAGGTTGCAATAGTAAGTGACTGCTGTCCATCGCGGGTACTCTTACTGACATTGATGTGCTAGGACGCGTAGGCTTTGTGCAACTCACCGAATCGGCGAAACAGACGACTGACTTGCACAGGTCGATGAGCATCTACAGCTTCCTGATAGCGGTCCGCTCAGATGGCCAACAGCTCATGTCTGATACGGGTGAAACCACGTCTCATCTTATGGGCATGTTCTACCGCACTTTGCGCATGGTCGACAATGGCATTAAACCACTCTACGTTTTCGACGGCGCTCCCCCCAAGCTTAAATCTGGCGAATTGGCGAAGCGCTTTGCTCGGAAGAACGAGGCGAGCGATCAGCATGAAGAGGCAAAAGAGACGGGCACCGCTGAAGAGGTTGAGAAATTCTCACGGCGCACAGTCAGAGTCACGAGAGAGCATAACGAAGAGTGTCGACGGTTGCTGAAGTTGATGGGCATTCCGTATATTGTGGCTCCCACCGAGGCGGAGGCTCAGTGTGCAGTTCTAGCGCGCGCTGGGAAGGTGTATGCAGCAGCGTCTGAAGACATGGACACTTTGACGTTCAACTCACCAATCTTGCTCCGCCACCTGACATTCAGTGAACAGCGCAAGGAACCCATTCAAGAGATACATCTCGATAAGACCTTGGAGGGACTTGGTATGGACAGAAATCAGGTATAACTCTCCCAGAGTGCCAACCAGTTGTAACCAACTGACTCGTCCAGTTTATCGACCTATGTATACTTTTGGGGTGCGACTATCTCGACCCAATCCCCAAAGTCGGCCCCAATACTGCGTTGAAGCTCATCCGGGAGCACGGTTCTTTGGAGGGAGTTGTTGATTTCATTGAGAACGACACCAAAAAGAGATATACAATTCCGGAAGACTGGCCGTACAAGGAGGCGAGAGAACTGTTTCTACACCCAGACGTGCGATCTGCCGACGATCCGGAATGCGACTTCAAGTGGGAAGCTCCTGATGTCGAGGGTCTCGTGCAATTCCTGGTTCACGAGAAGGGGTTCAACGAGGACCGTGTCCGAAGTGCGGCGCAGAAATTACAGAAAAACGTCAAAACAGCCCAACAGTCGCGACTCGAGGGGTTTTTCAAGGCTGTCCCCAAGACGGAGGAGGAGAAAAAGAGCCTGAAACGCAAACATGACGAGAAGATTGCGGAAGCAAAGAAGAAAAAGAAGGAAGAGGCCAAGACCAAGAAAGAGACAAAGTCCAAGGCACATCTGTCGACCTGAAAAGAGGGAGCGAGGCACAAGCGCAGGTGTTTATTTGGGCAGATGGCATGCATTTTATGACGCATGAGGTTCATGGGCGATGGCAGGCTTCAAAACTACTGTGTACAATACAGTCCTACAAGTAATAGGCACACAGCATGGCGTTCTGGAGGGTGCAGGCAGGCAGGCACCGCAGGGTAGGCCATTGTTGCTCACGCCACGTACAAGAATGTCGCGCTGGGCACAGATGACAGGAAAGGTTGAGATAGGATTGGCTCTAACCTGTCCGGGAACATCTCACATGATCCGGCAGATCAGATCCCCTCATTCCCAATGGCTGAGCTTGATTCATCCTGCCCTCCAGTCTCTCGAGTTATCAACAGGCGCAAACGAACATTGTCATCAACTGCACTTCCATGTCACAATTCAGTTTGACATTAGATGGAACGAGCACAGTCTCCACTTTGAGAAACTGAATTCACGTGTCCGCGATAGATTAATGCCCCCCTGAACCTGAGCGCGTTTTCAATAACAGCGAGAGTTCATATCGGATTGACAGATCTAGACTACAAGGAGCAGCATTAAGGGTCGACATTGACAGACACAACAGCTCGACAGCGCCTTGACAAGTCTCCATCCCTGAACGTCAACAAAGAAACCCTATCTGACACGGGTGAGTCCATGGTAGATGGTCATGGGTGAATTAGGCAACAAAACTTAGATGCAGGCTACAGGGTGTGGCGTGAAGTGGAGAAGAAGAGAAGTGAAGGGAAAGTGAAAGTGAAAGTGAAGGAGAGCTTGACAATGATGGGAAAAGAGAAGAGAAAATGACCAGATCAAGGATGGGGATGATGGTGGGAGGTAGCTTGGAGCCAGGTTTCTTGGTGTCTGCCGCGCGTGATCTGACCTTGTGTTGTTGATCCGCTTGCCGGGGTGGGAGAGTTTCGTGTCTTTCGATTTCCTCCTGGCGGGAGGGAAAATGCGAGGGAAAATGGATGATAATAATTCTGGCCGCCCAGGATTTTTGAGTTCCGCTGGCAGAACAATATGATTGGCTGAAGACCATCACAGCTCGCGGGATCAACCACACGTCACATGCAAGGTATAAAGTATCCGTTGTCTCCCCCGCCTCGCGCGCTCGCAGCAGCCCATTGCCCATTCTCATCTCTCATCTCTCATCTTTCCTTCCCCGTCTACTCAACCCAAAGCTCGCCTACCGTTCTCTCTCACGTCCAATTGACACCATTTCCATTCTCTCTATCCATCAATTTTTCATCCCAAACTCACCTTACCCGTCACAATGGTTGCACCCGGACCCAAGAAAGTCGCCCCCGGTCTCAAAGACTCAAAGGACAAGAAGCCTGCTGCCGCACCCGCTCATGCCTCATACAAAGGTACGTTTCTCAGCCGTCGCGTGGTCGCATCGCGTCGGACTCAGTCCTGTCGTTGTCGCGTGTCAATGCTGACTCTGTATCAGATATGATCAAGGAAGCCATCCTGAACGTAAGTGCACTATATCTTGCGACAACCTCGATGCCCTCGGAAGATCGCCTATCTTTGTCACCAGCATGAAGCATAGGAGGGCACAAGAGATTCGTCGCGATTGTCTATAACTTTTTTACTATTTGGCTGTGATACTGACGCGTTTGGACATGCAGCTTAAGGAACGCAATGGTAGCAGGTGAGTCTCTCGTCTATACCTCATCGTCGCCGGGCTTTCCGGACACTAGACCAGCTGCTGACTCTGATCCCAGCCGACAAGCCATCAAGAAGTATGTCAAGGCAAACAACAATATCACCGTCACCTCCGAGACGCAGTTCGATTCTCTTTTCAACAAGGCATTGAAGACTGGTGTCGAGAAGGGTGATTTCCAACAGCCCAAGGGTATAGTCTTGTCTTGACATGGTCCTGATGTTTTCATACTGAGTTGCTGTGATTAGGTCCCTCGGGTCCAGTGAAGCTGGCAAAGAAGGAAGCCAAGCCTGCTGAGAAGAAGGCTGTCAAGGTTCGTCGCACTGTGCTCATTGTCGGCCCTAGTGTCCTAACCCTTGTGAAGAAGGAGAAGGCCCCCAAGGAAGCCAAAGAGGCCAAAGAGGCCAAACCCAAGGCTCCCAAGACCAAGACTGTCGCCAAACCCAAGACTGCCGCCACCAAAGCAAAGAAAGCAGCTGCTCCGAAGAAGGCCGCCACCGCCGCTAAGCCCAAGGCCAACACTGCTACTAAGAGAGCACCCAAGACAAAGACAAAGGCCGAAGCACCGGTATGATCAGTGTCGCGATTCAACGGGATGTATTACTGACTTGTCGTCCAGGCACCTGCTGTTACCGATGCTCCCCCCCCAGTCTTGAAGAAGACCAAGTCAGGACGAGTGACCAAGCAAAAGGCCACCACAGGGACCAAGAAGGCCGCCCCGAAGAAGGCCGCAACAACGAAGAAAGGCGCCGCACCCAAGGCTTCAGCGGCAGCGGCCTAAAGGTCACAGCTCGAACCGAACCTCGACGAGAAGCTCCCGGCTTTTCGATCATGTTGCTGTTATGACCTGACATGTGCTGCTTGTTCTTTTTTTGTATCATGTATTTGGAATCATGTTGAAGGGGTGAGGGAAGCGAGCGGCTTGCAAGGGTGGATGGGCGTCAAGCGAGCGAGAACGGTCGCCGGTACCAGTCATCGTCATCTTTCAGTCTCTCGCGTCATGAAGATTCTTCGTCGGCTCTTTACGCCTGTACTGGGTATATGTTACTGGGTGTCGATTTTGGGTTGACGTGTTTAAGAGGAATGCTTGTGTTTTCGGCGTTGGGGTATTTTGCGGACTGGACAATGGGAACTGATACGGGCAGTGTGGTTTGAGACACTACAGCAAGACAAATGATACGGGAGAGCGCGTGTGAGGGAAAGCTCACTTGTTGCGCTCTGCTGACTTGTCGGCGGCGTGGATAAGGAGAGCTGTCGCTCTGCAGATATCTGATACACAAATCAAAACCCGCCTTAAAACTTCAAATGGTTTCTGCTTCCCATGTAGCAACGACCTTGTCCAAAGTGTATGTAGTAGCAGATGGCTTGCAGGGGACCTCTAGCCCCATCCGAGGTGGCTGATACTTCTTGTTGAGGAGGGGAAGCTACAGTAGATACTGATGTTCACATGTCCAGGAAGTTTTTCGAGGTGCATTTGGCAGACAAGTCGCCAGCCCTATTGTTCTGGTGTTGCTTACTCTCCTTTGACGCGGTTTGGCAGGATCCTGTTGGTAAAGGGCTTCCTGGGCCTCTCGAGTAGGGGCAGGCAAGAGTCGGTTGTGAGTTCTCAACATGTGCTATCGAAGCCGACCTCTGACTCTCCTTTCGACCAAAGTTTTTCTTTATATCCTTGCGTCGCGAGAGGGACGAGATATGCTGTGGACATGTTGTCCCTCTAAATGCCCTCGGAGTCACCGCTCCACCCAGCGCAGTTTCAAGTCCCGATTCCTCGCCATCTGCAGCGTCAACTTGGGCTGGCTGTCTCTCATGACGGCCTCGAAGCGGGCGCGGATCTCGTCCGGGGTCTCGTCGTCGTGGACCTTGACAGCCTCGCAGCGGTACCTGGCGAAGATGGTCATGAAGACGCTGACAAACTCGACCTGCGACATCTTCTGGCCCGGGCACGACCGCGGGCCCGCCGACCACGGCAGGAACGTCCCCTTGGGCATCGACCGGATGTTCTGCCCGATCGTGTACGCCGCGCTGGTGCGTGAGGGGGCTTCGTCGGGCGAGACGAGCCACCGCGACGGCCGGAACGTCGTGGCGTCGTCGCCCCAGGTGCGTGGGTCGAGGTGCAGGGATACTGTGTTGATGTAGACGATGGTCTTGGTGGGGATGTAGTACGATCGGCCCGAGGGTGTCGTTATCGAGACGTCGTGCGTCGAGTTCGTCTGTTTCGCGCTGTGGACTTATCGTTAGTACGGGATATGTTCCGGCTCTCTCTGCCCTCTTCTTCTCGAAAGGTAACAAGGGAGGCCAGCTTCAGGGGATTGGCGCTCGATAAATAGTGTCGTGGACGATCTTGAGGGACAGATACTCACATGTGTGTCAAGGGTGGGAAGAATCGCATCGTTTCCAACTGTTCGAAGTGACCGGAGAAGACACGGTTAGCAATCTTTCCTTGAATCACATGTGCTCTTCCCCGAGCGGCTGGAGGAGATCGATGAAGACGGATCTTGGTTCTCCATGCGCCTCGAGAGGGGCATGAGGGCTTACCATAAGCGCCAAACACCGTGGCAGACGAGGATAGACCTCCGTGTACTCGAGACTCTCTGCGTCTGTGGCGGCCCCCACAACCACCTTGATCTCCTCATACAGCCAGTCCTGCCATTCCGGGTACGTGGCCAACAGGGCCAGCGCGTAGGCCATGGTGTTTGCCGTCGTGTCGAACCCAGCGCTCGTGAAGATGAAGAGGTTCCCCAGGATCTCCGCCTCCGAGAGGCCCTGCGTGTTCTTCGAGTCCGCATCGCCTTGGGGCTTGGACGAGTCCGCGAGGCGAACCAGCATGCTCATAAGGTTACTCCGGGGCTCGGGGCTGTCGCGTTGCAGCTTTCGCTCGTTCTCCAGCATCTCCCTCGTGTGCACGGGGAACTCGTTCTTCGCGTGCCCGATGATCTGCCACGCCGGCGCGAATATGGGCAGCGTGAGCAGCTTGGCCGGCAGCACGGCGGCCTCAATGATGTTCTCCACCACAGTCCTGGTCGCCTCCATGTACGTCGTCCGGTAACCCTTGGGGCGGCTCGACTTCCCCTCCTTCCACGGCTGGGAGATGCCGAATCCCGCGACGCCCAGCACATTGATGGCGATCTGCTTCATGCCGCGCATCGTGTCGTCGGTCACGCCCTTGAGATCGTCGACGTACGACGCCAGCATCTCGCGTGTCTGTCGACACGACTCCCCGAAGACGAGCCCGCTGATCTTCTCGTTGATGTTCGGGGCGATGAGTCGCCGCTGTCGCGCCCAGTTCTCGCCATCGCTGGTGATCAGGCTGGGGCCGAAGATGTTGAGGACGACGCCGCCAATGTCCGTGTTGGGGAAGTCCTTGATGCGCTTCAGCACCTCCGAGGCCAGTTCCGGATCCATCAGACTCAGCTCGTTGGAACCGGCCGTCACGAGGATCACCGCCGGCCCGCGTTTGTCGAAGACGGCCGTCTTGCTGCGGAACTCGAACCCGTACGTGGCCAGGTTGATCGGCTCGTACATCCAGTCGGGCAGGAACTTTTCGAACAACGGCCGCAGGGGCACCGACACGATCATCCATATCGGGTGGTAACTGTTGAGCGGGAAGACGATGATGGGGAGCCCCGTCTTGCGCGCCGACAGATAATTCTTGAAGAGATTCCAGAGCGTCGAGGCAACCCACAGCCCGTAGAGCGTGGCCAGGATCGAGATCCACGCCATCTCTTTTTGCCTTTGGCCACCTGGTCCTCCTTTTGTTTTGAGCCGAGAGCGGGATTCCCCAAAGTCCTCGCAGAGTTTCCTCACTGGTGGAAATGGGGGGTTTTCTGTGCGAGAATATTATCAGATAATATGTATGCTCTTTGTTAACCCCCCTCCTACCGAGTACTCCTCTTTCTAATCCGGGTTTGATTTGTTTGCCGTTGTGGGGACTGGATTATGGCATATATTATCGCGAGGGATATCGATGTTTGGTTAAAAAGATTGTCGAAGAGAATCCTTTTCTATATGCCTCCACCAACCATGACAGTTGTATGGAGTACGGAGTACAGAGTGAACTCCAGGTGTGTACGGGGTAAGAGGAGGGAAAGCTGGTGGTAGGCACATACAGATTCTCAGATCCAGGTCGTTCGTATATTGATATCAGACATCTGTTGAATTTATATCGGGAAATGTTTCCTGGAACGAATCCTCGCTGGACGCCTGACAAAGGGTGAAGGGGGGGCGGAATGCCAATGTGTACCAAGTACGACTTCTTAGGCACCCAGAGTACCTATGAATATACCCAAGGAGAGTAGTACCTTGTAGTTGGTTTAGGATCTGGTACGAGGGTCAGACGGGTCGAGGGTGAAGTCTCTATTGGCCCACCATCAGCATTCCTACAGACGAGTCCCCCAGTCCCCCAGTACCTCGTGCTCAGACTATTCCGCAATTCGCTTCGCGAGAATCCTTCGCTGGGTGTCTTCCGAGTGGTCTGAGAAAAGATGACATGTCTAACCAGGTACCTACCGAGTACATCTCGTGGGTTGAAGATGTCTTCCTCAAGGCTTCAGGATTCGGCCGGGCAAAGAAATGGCTACGTCCTTACAAGCAATGAATGAATGCGACAGACTGGCGGTCACAAGGGTATATTCGTTCAGTGAACCTCGCTATGCATTGAAGTCATTACAATTTCCCCCTAAGCCGTGCATTGACCGGCAGGACGAACAAGTCTATCCAGCTTTACCCCATTGCCTCAGCATCATCTTGACAAGGCAATGTCGTCAATCCGTAGAATCATCTTGACCGTCTCGGCTGCCAACTCAATGGCACTCGTACTGACAAGCAGGGGTTGAAGCACTTTTTCCTCTGCGATGTTCGTCTTCACGCCGCCACTTCTGATGCTGACCCCGGCGTTCCGTTCTCCCATATCATGTCGGTGGCGCAGGTCCGTAACCACCTTGATGCTGTTGAGACCTGCGTTCTCGGCCAAAGTGGTCGGAATCACCTCCATTGCATCGGCAAAGGCTTTCCAGCATATTGACTCCGTGCCGGTCAACTCCCGCGCCTTCTTGGCCAGTTGATGGGCAATTTCGATTTCAGGCGCACCACCACCGGCGATCAGAGCCTTCTTCTTCACCAAACACCGAATGACACACAGAGCGTCGTGGATGGAGCGTTCAGCCTCGTCGAGTACTAGTGTGTTGGCACCACGAGCGACGATTGATACCGTTTGATGTTGTGGCGAACCCGTCCGGATACCCGTGACCTTGACGTACCGCGCTCCCGACGACTGGACTTCCTCCACCAGATCGGCACTACCCAGTTTGTCCTCCGTAAAGGTATCGATGTTGGCGATGGGTTTGCAGCCCGTGCTCTTGCACAAGAACTCCACTTCGTCCCGTTCGATGTCCTTGATAGCCATAATCTTCAGGCGCGACAGGAAGTGTAGAGATAGGTCGTTGACGGCGTCTCGCAGGATGGATTTCTGGATAAAGAGCACGTTGCATTTGGCCTTTTGGATTTTCTTGACCATGTTAAGCAGATACGTCCTCTCCTCCTTCAAGATTTTGTCCATCTGCCTGTAGTCGTTGACCACAATCTGATTCTCCATGTCCGGCTTCGGAGGGCTCAGCTGGAACTGGATCAGGGCGATCTTTGCTTTCTCTATCCTGGTGGGACCACCACTGCTCTTGATGACCGGCTGGTTGAGGACGAGTCCATCAATCATTTCCGAGTCTTCAATGGTGCCACCCACCTTTTTGATGATGCGAATGTTCCGGAGATCGACGTTCTCAGCGGTTTTCGGGTCGATCGTCTTTAGCACGGCATCGACTGCCATGGGGCCAAGCAACCCAGAATGCTGCGACACAATTTTCGAAGAGAGGGATGTGGAGGCAGCTTGGAGCAGTGTGGTTCGGTCGGAGAGCGAGATGGGTTGCGACATGTCCTGCAGAATTCTGACGGCGGCTTTAGAGGCCCTCTGGAACGATTCTGAAATGATGGTGGGATGAATGCCTTTGGCAAGTAATCGATCCGCCGCACCGAGGAGACTGCCTGCGATGACGACCACCGACGTTGTACCATCGCCTGCCTCGACGTCCTGCGCGTTACTCAGGTCCACCAGCATCTTCGCCGCAGGATGCATAACGCTCATGCTCTTCAACATGGTACTTCCATCGTTCGTAATGAGGTTCTCTCCTTTGCCCGACTGTATCATCTTGTCCATGCCTCGAGGGCCAAGGGATGTTCTGATGGCATCTGCGACGGCTCGGGCAGCCATGATATTTGCCGTCCGAACAGCCATCGGCTTCTCCTTGTCCTGGAAAAAGCGTTAGTGGTTCTCTCGTTTATAATCGTCTGCGCTCTGAACGAACCTTGAAGGCCGCATTTCCCACGTTACCCTGAATTCCCAACGCTGCAGCCATGATGAATACTTAGACACAAGTTAGCTTGACTGCACGGCTCTGAGCTAATGTCACAACAGCCTCGTTGTAGAGAGTTCGGTCATTGAACACATAGAATCAGGCGACATGAAATTTCACGAAAGTTGGGGAATGAAGCGGGCCACAATTGCAGTTCTGTGGCTTACATAAGGTGATTCAGGCACCGCGCTGGCTGCGCGGACTGCGAGGTACGGAGTCCTGCATCATTCGCTTTGCTCTCTCATGCTCTTGTCAACACTCCCACCATCCACTTCATTTCCATACTCTTGTCGCAATCTCCCCCATCAGTCTCACAAGTCTTGCTCCATCAGCCGGTGCTTAGTTCGCTCTCCTAATCTAGACTCTTATCCTCCACATACCCTCTCAAGATGCCCAGTGCAACCGGCCAGAACTGGGAGAAATACCAGAAGACCTTCGCCGATGAGGATGTGCCAGAAAAGAAGATCACACCTTTGACAGAAGAGTATGTTTCGAGTCAGCAGAGTAACTGTAACTTTCCGTACTGACCTTCAACAGAGATATTCAAGTGTTGAGAACGTACGGAGCCGCACCCTACGCTGCTGCTCTCAAGCAGATCGAAAAGCAAATCAAAGAGAAGCAACAAAGCATCAACGAGAAGATTGGCGTGAAGGTAGGGAAGTTGCATCGGTTCCGCGATCGCAAGCTGACACGTTGACAGGAGTCGGACACCGGTCTCGCGCCTCCTCACCTTTGGGATGTCGCCGCCGACCGCCAACGCATGCAAGAGGAGCAGCCACTTCAAGTCGCTCGATGTACGAAGATTATACAGGATGAGAAGGACAGCGAGAAGAGCAAATATGTCATCAACGTCAAGCAGATCGCAAAGTTTGTCGTCAATCTCGGAGAACGAGTCAGCCCTACAGATATCGAGGAGGGAATGCGCGTTGGTGTTGATCGCCAGAAATACTCCATCATGCTCCCCTTGCCGCCCAAGATTGATCCCAGCGTGACGATGATGACGGTGGAAGATAAGCCCGACGTCACATACGGAGACGTTGGTGGGTGCAAAGAACAAATCGAAAAGTTAAGAGAGGTCGTCGAAATGCCTTTATTATCTCCTGAACGGTTCGTCAAACTCGGAATTGATCCTCCCAAGGGTGCTCTGCTGTATGGGCCTCCTGGGACCGGGAAGACCTTGTGCGCGCGAGCAGTCGCCAACCGAACAGATGCTACATTCATTAGGGTGATCGGGTCCGAGTTAGTTCAGAAGTATGTCGGTGAAGGTGCGAGGATGGTTCGAGAACTCTTCGAGATGGCGCGGACGAAGAAGGCGTGTATCATCTTCTTCGACGAAATCGACGCCATTGGTGGTGCCCGGTTCGACGATGGTGCTGGCGGTGACAACGAAGTCCAACGGACCATGCTGGAACTTATTACGCAGCTTGATGGTTTCGATTCAAGAGGAAACATCAAAGTCATGTTTGCCACCAACCGGCCCTCGACGCTGGATCCTGCCCTCATGAGACCGGTAAGCCTAGGCCGCAAGGTCGCCTCATCTCTCATATCTCCGTGTACTGATGTCACTCTAACAGGGCCGTATTGACCGTAAGATTGAATTCTCCTTGCCTGACCTGGACGGCCGTGCTGGTATTCTTAGGATTCATGCGAAATCGGTGAGTAGCACCTTCTTCGATCTGTTGCGAAACGACGCTAACTTGCGATATTTAGATGTCCGTCGAGAGGGATATCCGTTGGGAGGTGAGTAACTTGTCCTTTCATCACACGTATATAGCTAACAGGTTTGCAGCTGATTGCAAGATTGTGCCCCAACTCGACGGGTGCCGAGCTGAGGTCGGTTGCCACCGAAGCCGGGATGTTTGCGTGAGTTTTCCCAGTCTCTCTCAGCATTGGGCAAGTAGGACAGACTAACACACGGTTACAGCATTCGTGACAGGAGAAAATTGACCTCCGAGTCCGACTTCCTCAAGGCGATCGACAAGGTAATCAAGGGAAATCTGAAGTTTGGAAGTACGGCGGCATATGCACAGTACAATTAAAAGGGGGTTTCTTGGACCATTTTCAGCGCGCATTTCATGGAGTTGATATAAGGCCAGCCCAGCAGACCTCGAGTCTGGGGCGTGTATCATAAATTGGGAGCTAGAGCTATCGCAGCAGGAGGGACTCGACAACCTCTGTTCGCTTCGAGACATGCGTATGAGATCAGGCCTACGGTTGTCTCCTATTCCCACATAATCTGTCCTGTATCGTCTGATTCATTGACGGTTTCCGGAGGTCACACGCAAAGATCTATGATGTAGCAGCGATATTTTGTAGAAGATCGACGGCTCGTTTTGAGGTGGAAAGGAAAGAAGTAGACAGCCCAACCACTGCCACATCAGAAATCAAATACAGTCGGGTTGGTATAGTTTCCCAGCTGGCTATCCACGGCCAACTTGATACCTATCGGCAACTAGTAGGAAGTCCTTATCGACACGAATGCCACTGGGGAGTCTCGATGAGGAAAATGGTCGGAGAACATTGTCCGGACGTCTTGGGAAACGACACCGCATTGAAACCTGATGATGGCAGCAGATGCCAGTCTCTATTTGCACCTTCGCTTCAAAAGGCGCCGATGCGGACATGCTCTTTCAACCGATCGACAAAGCTCGATTAACATCTATCAGTTTGGTCGAAGGCGGCCTTTTGGATCCATGCCACCTGTGCCCTGACTAAGTCTGCTAACTCTCAGGCTTCCGTATCGACAATATGACCCGAAAAGGAGTATGAGACGGTGTGTTCCCGGAGGATACCGGCTACGACAGGGATGTGAATGTAGGGCATATCGTTGTGGGAGAGAGGTATGTTGCATCGGATATGGTGGGAGCTGGAATTGGAGCCACGACGCAGGCGGAATATGTGTCGTGTGGTGGCCGACTGAGCCAGCGCAAACTCAAGTCGAAGACCCAGAAATGGACGGGCATTCGAAAAGGAACAATTCAACACCATCAGATCAAGGCTGCGACAAGTTCCCTACCTGGATGGCGACAGCAATAATCACCCCACCGCCACCACCAGCGCAGGAGCCGAAGTGCGAGTACGAGTAATGCACTTGAATTACCTCGCATCTGATTGGCCAGAATCTCCCTCGGGAACTAGACTGCGGTCTTTGCTTCAATCGAATGTTGTAGGTTTATCCCTCCTCTGAACCACGCCATCTCGTTCTCATCTCCATCATCCCCAATCTCTTGTCAAAGCTCAAGCCTTGAATGACTTGTGCCTGCCCAAGATGAGCTGTCTCAAGATTTTGCGGAGCTTAGGGCCCGGCAACAAGGTACGTGCGAGCTTCAACTTGGGCCGGAACCAAACCTGATCGTGTGTGCAGTTCTCGACGAGCTTGAGACAAACCAGCAGACGTCAATTTTCCTCCACGAGACCTGCCGGTATGTTCGGAAACGATGAGTGTGGTGTCTATCAGAAACTAAGACTTGTCATATAGCCCGGGTCATCGCTTCCCAACCTCTGCGAGCGAAAGAAGCCGAATCTTTTCCATATGGCACCTATCCGATCATAGAGTCCGTCGACTTTTGCGAAAGAACTTGGACACAAAACTGACACTTTGTCGTAGTCACGAGTACGATGCCGTGGTCGTCGGTGCAGGTGGCGCAGGTCTACGGGCAGCATTCGGTATAGTGTTTCTGGCCTATTTTCTGCTTCCCTTCTATTGACGGTGGCGAAAGGTCTTGCCGAAGCTGGTTTCAACACTGCATGTATTTCGAAGTTGTTCCCCACGAGAAGTCATACAGTGGCGGCGCAGGGCGGTATCAATGCCGCTCTGGGAAAGTTAGTATGACACTTTTCGCACAAGGCTCTGTTACTGACGGATGTGCAGCATGCATGAGGATGACTGGAGATGGGTAAGTCTCGACCGCTGCAAGCGCCACAGTCTCAACTGGAGCTCCGCTGTTGCGAAAGCTCTCTATGCGACGTGATACATGAACGAGCTAACTAATTGATCCCTCGCCTACAGCACATGTACGATACGGTAAGCATCCAAACTCCTCATGCGCGGCTCCTCATGCGCGGCTCCTCATGCTAATCGTATCGTAGGTGAAAGGTTCGGACTGGCTCGGTGACCAGGACGCAATCCATTATATGACCCGCGAAGCCCCGCGATCCGTAATCGAGCTCGAAGGCTATGGCTGCCCGTTCTCTCGAACCGAAGATGGCCGGATATATCAACGTGCTTTCGGTGGACAATCACAAAAATTTGGCAAAGGCGGTCAGGCATATAGATGTTGTGCCGCGGCCGATCGAACCGGTCATGCTTTGCTGCACACACTTTACGGTCAATCTCTTAACTACAACACCAACTACTTCATTGAATTCTTCGCATTGGACCTACTTATGGAGGATGGAGTCTGCAAAGGCGTCATTGCATACAACCAGGAAGACGGCACTCTCCACCGATTCAAAGCGCAAAACACTGTCTTGGCAACAGGTGGCTATGGTCGTGCATACTTCAGCTGCACCTCGGCGCACACGTGTACCGGCGATGGCATGGCAATGGTAGCTCGCGCCGGTCTGCCCAACCAGGATCTTGAATTCGTCCAGTTCCACCCGACCGGTATCTATGGAGCTGGCTGCTTGATCACCGAGGGATCTCGTGGTGAGGGTGGCTATTTGCTGAACTCTGAAGGTGAACGATTCATGGAACGTTACGCGCCTACTGCGAAGGATCTTGCGTCCCGAGACGTGGTGTCGCGATCCATGACGATGGAAATCCGCGAGGGTCGTGGTGTCGGACCGGAGAAGGACCACATCTATCTTCAGCTTAGCCATCTGCCTGCAGAGATTCTCCACGAGAGACTTCCCGGTATTTCGGAAACGGCCTCTATTTTCTCTGGTGTCGACGTCACGAAACAACCTATCCCTGTTCTACCCACGGTGCACTATAACATGGGCGGTATCCCGACCAAATACACAGGTGAAGTTCTCCGTCTCAACGACAAGGGCGAGGATGAAGTTGTTCCGGGACTGTTCGCCTGCGGTGAAGCCGCCTGTGTCTCGGTACATGGAGCGAATCGTTTGGGTGCCAACTCTCTGCTCGACTTGATTGTCTTTGGGCGGGCGGTCTCACACACCATCCGTGACAACTTCTCCCCAGGCCAGACACAGAAGGAGCTCGCCGCCGACGCTGGCGCGGACTCGATCAACGTCCTGGACAAGATCCGAAACTCCGATGGCCCTAAGAGCACGGCAGAAATTCGTGCTGCGATGCAGAAGACCATGCAGACCGATGTCAGCGTCTTCCGAACACAGGAGTCCTTGGACGAGGGTGTGAAGAAGATTACCGAGGTCGACCAGATGTTCGATAGCGTCGGTATTAAGGACAGAAGTATGATCTGGAACTCGGATCTCGTGGAGACGCTCGAGCTGAGGAATTTGTTGACTTGCGCGTAAGTACCGATTTGAGTCCTTGCGTGAAGCGAGATACTAACAGCAACATCTACAGAACGCAAACGGCAGCCGCGGCGGCCAACCGCAAGGAATCTCGTGGTGCTCATGCCCGTGAAGACTACCCTGATCGTGACGACGAGAACTGGATGAAGCACACCCTTTCGTGGCAGAAGTCGCCGCACGGCAAAGTCGAGTTGGGTTACCGGGCGGTCACCAGCCATACGCTTGACGAGAACGAGTGCAAGTCTGTGCCGCCTTTCAAGCGAACATATTAAGCAAAAAGGGCGCACATGCTCCGGGATGGTCAGAAAGGGGGTGTTTCTTGAAGAGCTTTGCGTTATGTCGATAGCATGGTCGTATACCACACTAAGCAAATCAATGTAAAAAGGTTACGTGACTTCATCGCATCGAAAAGGGATGAATGGATGTGCTCGAGTCTTCGAGGCTCATACTATCCCCCTTTTTTCAGCATTCTACTCTCCTATAACGTACTCGCATCCTGTCGATTTAACGAGTCAGTCAGTAATTGACGTGAGCACAACGGCTGGCTGGACATTTAAGACTCCAAGCAATAGTTACAGTGCATGTCCTCTTTGAATTATGTTGAGTAGACGGACCTCGACCCTGACCTCGACCAGGACTAGAGCTACAGGGCCAGGGCCAGTGCCAGGAAAAGAGAGGAGAACGCACTCAACTCACCTTCTTCGCCCATCCAGACCTCGTGCGTCTTTCCCGCAGGCACGTCGATGCGGGCGCCGACCCCGAACGTCTCCTTGGTCGGGTTCGCGTCGTCCGGGTACGTGATGGTCAGGGTTCCGCGGCGGATCAGGTGCGTGGTCAGGCCGAGGTGCTGGTGCGGAGGGTAGTGTGCGTAGCTGCCGGGCTCTTTTGCTTCAGTATTTTTTTCAGGATTAAGGATGACTATGTATGTAAGTGACGCGAGAGGTATCTACGGGTGTAGTACTCGTATGTGCTCGTACGTATGTAGGGAATCACACGAGTTGATATGCTGGGTTCGCAGGGTAGGGGACGGAAAGAGATGGTAGCGACAGAGGCCCGTGCATTCGAATCAGCAGTGCGATTTGGACCCTCCTTTTCCCCCTCCCGTTCTGCTCCAAAGATTCTTTTTGCGAAAGGTGAGAGAGGGGACGGGGTCACTACTCACGGACCATCAGTCCACGTGAAGACGTGGCGGAAGCCCCATTCGCGCACGGTCTTTTCGTCTTGCGAGCGGGAAGTTGTTCGTGCGGACATACTTGGGGACTGTGTCTGGAGAGGGTGGAATACTTGAGTGTTTCAGGGAGAGACAGGGAATGGCAATCTGCGTGTTGCTGAGGTGAGGGAGATGGTGACATGGATGTACTCGGTACATACATACATGTTGTGAGTTGTTCCATAAAGGTCGCTGAGCATGACCCAGTTATGTAGGTCACGTGGTTGCGAGCGAATGTTGACGTCTGCCAAGCTTTGTTCTATATTCGCCCTTTGCTCCATGTCTTAGTTTGATGATTCCTCAGAGCGCTGCGATTGCAATAGCAATGGCCTGGACCTCGCAGAGACACGCGCAATCTAGGAATGTCTCATACCTCCCTACCTCGTCACTCACCTTTTCGGTGGCCAGGCCAGACCGACCTTGGATGGAACACGTACTGTTGTCCCCCGGTCCCGGTCGACCCAGAGCGACGTGTTTCGCAACCAAGTTGCCATTATCTTGCGTCACTACTGACTGGGAAACACATGGCCAGAAAGACGATATGCAGAAGAAATGATACGGTTATCAGCACAACGTGGCTAGAATATTGGAATTGCATCATCTCCTCATTGCTGCGTCCATCCACAAGGGCGATCTCATGTCGTTCTCCACATGCTCGTCTCGTCGTGGCGGACTATTGGGATTGGTCGCCGGGGAGATGTTGTGAGCATCTCAGCTGCTGAAGTTATGCCCCGTGGCAACCTCACTCACAGAGTTTTGAACCTTGGGGGAATGGGAAGTGGGGGAACTTTGTCTTTGCTCGCGTTACTGTGGCAGTCGCGTTTGGATGTTCCCTTGCGCGTCGTCATTGTGAAAGTCGTCTTTTTCGATCGACAGCTGGACAGTATTTGTCGCCAGAGCGACAACAAGGCAACGAATTTGGGACGACGATGTTCATACATACCATATACCATGGTTCACTCTTGAGCGGATCGCCCTCTGACGCGTCTTGGTACTGAGTACGAATGCCCCCTTCGCTTTCCTAAAAATGGTCTGCGACGGTCATGGGAAAAGGGCCGCACGTCACGGAATTAGGATGCCCGAGTTCCTAAATTTTAGGAATCCCGTGGATGAAAAACACGAATCTCAATTAAAGCTGCGACGGACCCTAAGGGCAATAACGGTCATGGATCCTTTAAGGCTGAACTCAGCGAGGCTGTAGGTGTGACTGGTGGTAATTATTATTGGGGACACAAGGCTCCCGACAACCATGAACCCAGCATGGACGCCTCGTGGAGGAATTATACTCATACAGGTCTCATCATCGGCGGTGACTGATGGGGATTTTCGCCCTCGCCGAAGCTTACGCGTCGAGGTACCAACATAGGACTCGTAAGAACTGCGGCGGACTGAGGCGGACTGAAGTGGACGATGCAATTTCCCCGGATGCGACCGACCCCATTCCGCCAACGTAATGCAATCAGGCTTCATTCAAGACGGGCCACTGGGAAGCGGCGGTGGTGGTGACGGCGCGGTGTGGACGTTGAGAAAAGTCAACAAAGGGGCAAGTCTCAGGGGAACCGGTGGAGCCAGATTGACCGCATCTGGACTAGCGTTCAGGACGGATGCAGATGGGATCCACCTCGGGTCCACCTGCTCAACTTCCCTCACCCTCGCCTTGTGTCTTCCCTCTCTTCCTCCATTTTCACTCCCCATGTGTGTTCATCTCCCAATCATATCCCTTAGGCTGACCGTCCGAGGGGCTAACCGACATCAGCTTGAACGCGAATATCCTCTCGGCCCTCCTGGCAACCGTAACGGGGAGAGCGACACATTCGTGGACAATCCCCCCCTCATGAGCCACGGCAACCCGGCCACCCTGAGGTCATAGAAGGCAGGAAGTGAAGCCTGCCACCAGAGTGATTGACCTGATCGACTGTTGATACAGGTCTCTAGAACTTGACCAGCCAAGCCAGCCCTCGTCCTGCCACAGCTGGGGGGTGTCTCCCAACCAGCCAGCCAGCCATCCATCCCGCCCGCCCCAAGGCTGAGGCGCCAGGATTGCTCCCCTCCCCCTGCATGAAAATGCCATCAAGGCCTCTTTCTTTCCCCAGCTCGACCTTGGCTCTAGCGAGAACAGTGCTGGCGGCTCCACTCTCAGGCCATTGTTGGGCCAGCCAGGGCCAACGACGTCGGCGATCCAACGCCTCGACAATCTGGCAAGGACAATGAGAGTGGATCCTTGGGCCCGGCCTTGTTTGTTTCACATTCATGGCTTACGGTAGGTCATGGGGGCTGAACGATAGTCTGGTCCAAAATGGATCTGCTATATTTCCCTCCTCCGAGTTTCTTTCTTCCTTCTTTCCTTTGTCGTTGGTTGATAACCTCCGTCGAGTATCCCAAAGAAGTCTGTGACTTTCATTGCGCTCTTTCGACTTACACTCTTTTTGTCCCCGGAGGATTCCACGCTCATTATTCCCAGCCTTACCTTCCCAACCTTCGACGCTCCTTATAACAGGCCGTTCTCGACGCCTCGCACTCATTTGGCACCGTTTGAAAAAACAGCAAGGAGAAGAAACCCTCGAAGTGACAAACGAACAAAATCGAAAATATGCAGCTCGTCAAGACCGTCTCCGTCTTGGCCCTGGCCACCGGTGCTGTTGTCGCCATGCCCGCCAATGTTGAAAAGGCCGCCCTCGCCAAACGTCAATGGTGGGGAGGAAACCGATACTGGCAGCGTCCCAACCCGACCGCTGAAATCACCGTCACTGGATACGCTCCTGAGGCGACGGGCGCATGGTACAGCGACGCAGCCACGTCCACCACTGCCCCGGCCACGACCGCTGCTCCAACCACCACGAGTGACATTGTTGTGAGCGCAACCCCGGTCACCGACAGCAACTTTGGCAACTACGGCGGCTACTACAACAGACCGCAAGACAACAACACCCCATCCCAAGCACCCCCGGCTCCTAGCTCGCCTCCCCAGAGCCCGTCCGCGTCTCCATCAGCCCCGGCAGCGACCAATGCTCCTTCCTCCGGCTCGTCCGGGGGCCAGGGCGACTACATGTCAGTTGTGTCCAAGTGGCGCAGCGCTGGTGGTCTTTCTGCTCTCTCCCAAGACAGCAAGCTCGAGGCCAACGCCTTGAAGACCAGCACTGACAGCGTGGGCGGCTTGAAACACGAATTGAACCCGGGCACCATGGCTCAAGTCCTGGCCCCCGGCGACCTCAGCAACTTCGAGAGCGTCTACGTCGGTGGATGGCTCT
This sequence comes from Fonsecaea nubica, assembly GCF_001646965.1. Classification (NCBI taxonomy): domain Eukaryota; kingdom Fungi; phylum Ascomycota; class Eurotiomycetes; order Chaetothyriales; family Herpotrichiellaceae; genus Fonsecaea; species Fonsecaea nubica. The sequence continues at coordinate 55,528 of NW_019173738.1, forward strand.
GCGAGATCCCCTCGCTCCCCGGCCTGAACGGCATCTGCTCCACCGAAGCTCAAGGATGGGATCACAGCAATGGCGAGACCGGTCATGCCGAGATCTTGACATCGTCATCCTACTCGCGCATCGGTTGCGCTCTTTCATCCTCAACCGGTGTCTGGGCATGCGGTAAGTTTATTCTGCCCCTGTTTGATGTTCTGGCTTGGAATTGGACTAACCGTTCTTGGCAGACTTGGCTTGAACAATACGAAACCCCATGCAGCGAACAAACAAGATCCCAAGACCGACCTATAGCGAACCCAGTTTTTTTTTTTACCATGTATAGGGGGGGATTTTGCCTGACGACGACGACGATGATCAACTTTGTCTGTCTTGTGTGTCAGTGGTTTTGAACTTTTTTTGCATGAAAGTCAGAAAGCGTTTCTACTCGGCATTTTGGAGGAAAAAAAAAGGGCAAAAAGACAAAGGGGCAAAGCGGTGAGGGGGGAAAAGAGAAGAGGGTATTCGAATCCCAATCCCAATTCCCCCATCATCCTTTCTGGCTTTCCTATATGAGAAGGGCGGGAAAGAGGGAGGGGGTTTTTCCAAGGCCATGATTTTAACGTTTTCGGGATAATCTTCTCCAACCTTTTTTTTCTTTCTAAGATATGTATGTTTTTTCCTTGATACTTTTTTATCCTTATGTACGTAGGTCACACACACGCCCCTTTATGGGACAGAGTGGAAAGCCAGACCCCGACAACTACATAGGTAACTTGACTGACGAGAACGACTGTCTGATATGGCCTCGGCCTGATCTGTATGTATGTATGTATGCACTCGGTATACACTGTATGTATGTATGTCATCCTTGAGGCGAGCCGAGCCAGGAATCCATCCTCCCCCAAAGGGGCAATCAATATATATATGTCTGTTATGGAATATACATGTATGTATATCTTCTGAATCCGCCCTTCCCGGGCTACCCAGGCAGTACAACCGCCGTCACTCGTCACTCTTTTTTCTCTTTTCCCGGACTCACAATCGCTCTTCGCCAGTTCCGACAAGAATATGATATGATGTGACTACAGGTTTCGCCACGGAACCGGAACGAAGTTATCCGTCACTTTACGTACCCGGTGTAGTTGGGATGGGGAGACCATGTGTACTCCCCCTTTGCTGGGTGACTCGTGAGGAGAGGGGAGACAAGACACCGTATGTACAGAGGCCGGGTGGGCTGCTTGAAACAAGGAGTGATGGACTCGAGTGTGAGGGACTCGGGAGTATGCGCCGATCAGGGTGGGAGGGACAAGTTTTGGGATGTAGGGCTATGTATGCTGTTAACATCACACTCACACTCACAGAGAGATAAGAGGGAGAGGAGAGGATGTGGGGGCAGAGATATACAAGAGAGACAGACCCATCCGTACGAGGTACATGTGGACATGACATACATGTTGGGGACGTATACATGTACCTCGTCCTTGCATCGACAGACACATGTTACATACATGTATGTACATACATGTCCAGTCCTCGCGAGGTACTACATGGTATATAGCCCTGGTGACCCTGATTGACGACTTACCTACTCAGGTACAGTACCTGCGTGCCCCTACCAACAGTTCCAGTTCCGGTCTAGAATACACATCTACCGACGAGTACGAGGTACACATCCCTCTCTCGCCCTCTCTCACACAGTCACCGTCCCGCGCCCGTTGCCCAGATGCCAAGATGTGCCCAGGTGCCCAGCTGTCCAGGGACGCGGATGGCAAACAAGGCAAACAAAACTCAATCATCCCCCCACCGCCCCCTCCCTCTCCCCCTATTATTCCATGCTCTGTTCTTCCCCTTTTGTCAAAGTGAGGAGGGAGAAACAGTGCATGTCTCAGTTCCGGCTTGCCCGGTACCTAGTTAACGGGGATCGAGTTCACCGAGGATTTTAGTGATATTCGAGAACGAATACGAGGACGAGTACAAGCACGAGTTAACAATGTGTGTGTATGTGTGAATGATGAATGTACCAATGTATGTATATACCATAAAGACGTAACCCTATACCCAGGACAGGCACAGACACAGAACGCCGAGTATGATTCAGTACTGCGCTTTCATCCTGTTCATGCCCTCTGCCAATAAACAGTGTATACCTCACCCCGTACGTTCGGGAGTGTCAGAGGTCTCCAGCGAAAACAATAAATGCACGCCCAGGGCAGATCAACTCAGGCAAGTATACGAGGTCAGTTCCTTCAGACGGCGGCGCCGTGTCCACCAATGAGACTTGACCACTACATCAACCCGATGCAGGAATATGGACAAAATCAAGTGTCAAAGAAAAAACTGAATTGCAAGGAGATGAATTTGTATTCTGTATCTTGTATCAATGTCATAGTTGGCCGATTCCCCCATTCTCCATAGCCAAACAAGAGCTATTGAATCATGTCATGAAACCAGCAGAAAATGTGGATTGATTGAAGCAGTCTTTCCCTTTTAACCTTCTCCTCGCAATCATGAGCATTGGCTTTCATGTCCGCCAACCCCATTGCTTCGTATCCAGTCTCGAATCTCCAGTACCTCCCAGTCCACAGGAAGAGAAGTGAACAAGGAAAAGAGAACTGGACCGGTATCATCACGTCGTCATCAATTATTCAAGTCGTCAACCTTCCAGCTCGCTTCACTCCTGTGTCTCAACACCGGCATCTTTTTTTTGTGGGTTTGTCGATGGGTGGAGTTGGTAGTGAAAAAAAGTCCTTCAATAAAAACAAAAGCTCGCTCCGCAAAAACTTGCTAAAGTGTACATGGCGGCGGGTAGTGCCCTTTGGCCGCTTTCGCCCCTGCAATCCTCAAGGGGATTGGGATCTTTCCCAGTGACGTCTAATTATTCATGTCATAGTCGATGAAATCGCTGTCGTTCCAGACAGAATCGAACATTGGGTCGTTGTCGAGAGTAGCAAAGGCCTCAGGACCACCTGGGAACAAAGTTGCCGTGGCGGCGGCGGGGTTGGAGAAGGCATTGCTACTTTCACCTCCAAAGAGGGAGAAGTCACTCTGAAACTCCGAGTCCGAGACAATCAACGGGGCATCGTTGAATGACTGTCCAGAAGAACCAGCAATCATGGGAGAATGCTCCGAGATGGACGGATTGCGAGAGGTCGGCTGGAAGTAGGAGCTTGGTGTCGGCAGCCCCTGGTTCCAGGAAGTCTGGTTGTTGCAGTCCACGGTGATATCCATGGCTGTATTGTATGGAGATGGCTCGGTGATGTTGCTGTAAGTTGGTGTGATGGGTGTGGTCATCAGGTTAGGATACTGAGCGGGCTGATAGGCGGCCTGGAAAGGAGCGTTGAAGTCGAAATCATCACCCGCTGGGTTGTAAGGGGCAGCAGGAGGGTTTCGCGGGAAGATCGGGTTCGAATATGTAACCGGTGTGCCGTTGAAATTGTCGAAAGCGTTGATCGGCTGCTCAAATGGCGTCATGGAAGAGCTGCCTGGCATGCTTCCAGCGATGCTTCCCGCAATAGAGCTGGTGTCGTCCCAGGTTCTGATAGAAACAGCTGGGCTGGGGGAGTAATCCATACTTGGAGTGCGTGGAGTCTGAGCCGGTGTCATTTTGGTCATGACCTTGTCTTTGCCCTTGGCACGTTCATAGTGCCAACCATGCTTCTTCTCCTGATGCTGCTTGCAGTTGCTCTCACGCTTGGTACGGAACTCACAGAACTCGCACTTATAGAAGACAGGGTTTTTGGAATGACGGTCATTGATGTGTCGCTCCCGTTCCTTCTCCGTTGGAAGTCCAAGCTCATGGTACTTGCAGCTCGCCTCGGGACATTTAAAAGGACGAGAATGCGTCTTCTCGTGCTTGGCCAGGTCACACTTGCGGTTGAAGATCTTGTCACAGGTAGGGTCGGAGCATTTCATCTCAACAATTTCGGGGATGTAGCCCTTCTTTCTGCGAGCCATGGACCTTGCCACGTCTTCATCAAGAGCTTCACTGCTAGCTCTTTTGACGCCTGGACTGGGCACATAAGGCAGACCAGTCCGCAGAGAGTAGCCCTTGCCATTCTTCCAGCGAACGAGCTCGGCCTCGTTGCCAGTTTCCCCAAGACCACCCTCCAGGGTAACCTCGTCATCGATGGAGTAAGCCATGTCGTCGTTTTCCTCAGCAGTGCCTGCCTGCTGAGCGCGACTGGAAGAGCCGATGTGTGCAGCTAGTCGGTTGACCTGTTGGACCAGGTCAAGGAAGTAACCGTTGTTGTATGGACGGTCGGCGGCACGTCGTTGATCAGACTCAGCAAGATGTTGGTAGGTATCGACAACAAGCTGGATCGTGAACTCGCCAAAGAGGCGGTACAGTTGCCTTGAGATGGCAAGTGTCTTGCAATCGACGTCAGATGCTGTCAAGCGGGTGACGGTGAGGGTGCTTACCAGTGGCTGAAAGATGAGGCTTTGTTCAAGGTCGCGCAAGCATTTAACGGCCTTGTTGTTCTTGGATCCAAGAGCAGTGACAAGAGGATGGAAGTCCTCGAATCGATCTTCTCGGAGGATAGGGGTGATGATATAGTCCTTGATCTTCTTTCGAGCCGAAGGACTCAGTGCGGGGTGACGCAAAGTAGGTCGAGAAGTAGGCGGAGCAATGCTCTGCGTGACTGCGGATCGGGTAACGGTGCTGCAAGTCCTAGATGGAGCGGGACTGCCTCGTTGCCTAGTGCGTCGAGTAGTCGTGTCTGGAGAGTCAGCTACTGCACGAGCTTGGTTAACACTGTCTTCACACATCAACATGCATCGGGCAATCCAACCTTGAACTGCTTGTGCAAGACTGTCGTCTTCGGAAGTATTTCCCGCGACTTTCTCGGCTGAGTCACTGATGGAAGTACCCAGCCCACTGTCCTTGTTCGACAACAAATCCAACGCTCTTTCGAATGACTTGGCGAGACCTTTGTCACTTGCTGGGCTGATGGATGAACCCAACCCTTCGTCGGAGGGTAACGTGACGCGGCGAACCCAGACTTGTTGGTCAAGCGACTGGGTGGAGCGACGACGACTGGATATCTTCTTGCCGCGAGCACCAGAGAAGGTTTGTTCAAAGTCGGCGATGGACTGAGCAACGTCTTCCTTTTCGGAGAGCCAACTAGTGAGAGTCGATTGAGAGCATGTCGGAGAGCGACGAGTCAGGTGAGGGATGCTGAGCACTGGATCATCCTCAGTGGCAGGCGAGGATGAAGAGTGGAAAGTCGCGCCCTTGGACAGGGACATCTTATGCAAGATGCATGCTGATGACTCTGTCGAGGTGGGAGAAGATGCAGTAAGGCCTTTGGTGATGAGTCGAGGAGTGCGGCGATGAGCAAATGGAGTGGGAGGGGGAGGCATGGTGGAGGAGGACGCCATGCTTGGTATATGTAAAAGACTGGATGTACCAAAGGCGAGGAGAAGATGCAGATGACTCGCAGAAGTGCTAGCCCCAAGTTTAGCACGCGGTCGATTGGTCGACTTGGATCATTCTCCGTTGCTATGACTCACCCGTGCCAGATAACCCCTCAAAAGATATAAAGCGAAGACTGAAGACGTGTGGAAATCGAAAGTCGCCTTTTACTCACAGTGGGCGTGTTGTGAATCCTTCTTTTCCAGTTGGTGCCAATGATATCCGACAGGGAGAACGCCTTTCCCGTCTAGTTCGTGGGGTACGTTCTCATACAATGTGGCCTCTTAACCCGGGCGCAGGTCAAAAGCGTGATACACACTGTGAACCAGGTATATACCCCGATCGTTCGATGGTCTCGGAAGGAGCGGACAGGCGAAGTACAGCCACACCGTTGGTGGGACCTAGTTGGGGTTCAGAGGGGATACGGGAGGACTGCAAGGACTGCACAGGTGTCCTTTTACAAAGACGCAAAAGTGCAATTGAGCACAACGGGAATGAAGTGAGGTTTGAGATCGAAGTGAGATAGAGGGGGTCTCGGATGATGGAGGGGGAATAACCTGAGGCCAAGGTGGCAAGTCCTGGTGGTTATCCTGAATCGTAGCCGAGTTGGAGGCTTTGGTTAGGAGGAAGGGGAGGAGAAAGGGAGTCAGGGCAAAATGAGGTCGCGATTGAGAGGAAGAAGTGTGAGTCGAAGTGAAGCCCGTTGCGCTGATGATGTTTGAATCTCAAGTTCGCTGTTGCCTGCTTGGCACGACCAGGGGTCATCCACCTCTTTGGATGTTATTGGGTAAGCTGAAGGGGGCTCTATTCGCTTCCCTACCCTTCCAGTGTGGCGCGGGCACGCGCTGTGCCCCGGTGGTGTGCTTTGGGCGGCTTGTACAGGCACTCGCTATTAAGCTCCTGGGCTAACGGGCCCTGAGGGTGCCCTTGGTCATCCGCGTCTCGGTCTTTAGCATCCCTGTCCATCGGCCGTAACTATTGCCCATGATCCGCCCTGCATCCAATCCCCGTCTCCTACTCAGGTAGTCCCTCACAAGTCCGTCTGTGTGCCCTGCAAGTTGGACCAGGATATCTGTTACTTTCATGCTGCAAAAGGAATGGAGCCACATGCAGCGTGAAGAGCCTCTAGGGAAACGACCTACGGGAATCCAGTCCCTTGCTGCGACTCAAGTATCCAAGCCCTCTTCTACAAGGACTTGTGCTTGTATGACGATGACATATTGGCAGCTCACGCCATCGCTTATCTAATCAGTTCATGACCAAAAGTCAGCCCTGCCAAGACACGGACTCGGCGTGAAATCAACCCGTTCAACCCCGTTGCATCTACAAGTACGAGGCGAGGAGGTAAGGATGGTAAAACTCTCGACAATGAAATCTCAATGGCGCTTCTGACATGCCACTCCTTTTTTTCCAATTCCCACTCGAAAGGAAATGCCCTGCGGAGAGATCCGCAATGGCTTAAGACAGCAAAAAGGAAGAAAAGGCAAAGGAGTGAGCGGCTGTGGCAGTGCAGAAATTCAAGCTTCGACACGACCATTAAAAGGCCTCAGAAATTTATTCCCCTCGCGCTACTGGAACAAGTACCTCGTACCTCGTACGGATAACATCAATCAATCCCACATGGACTTTTGGTGAAAGTCGCCACTCTGTCCACTTTTCGGCCATTGATATCCATACGTTCCTGGATCACTTGGTGCGAGTCCACACAGGACTCAACTCGACAGGAACCGTGCCGACCGGTGAATGCAGCAAAAATACGCCTTGGACGTCGGTGATTGGCTGACATGCACCGGATGCAAGGCACTTCAGGCCTCCCGTGTGTTCATGACGCATGTCTCTCTAAACGAACTAGCACCAAAGGGCATTTTTGTAACCCTCCAAAAGGTACGGAAAGATTGGCACCGTGGGAGGCCCTACCTGGAGGAGAAAGGTCGAGTCGAACAAGAGCTGTTGTCCCACTACTCGGTACTTACTCAATCCCCACAACCGGAAAGCCTGTCCCAGAAGACCAAACAAGCATTCCTGTTCAGGGTGAGGACAAGCAGAGTGACTCACGGATTGTCACCCTCCTTGCTGCAAGGCCTCGTATTTTGGTCCAATCACAATATCTTTCATTCCGAAATTTGAGCCTCTGGAAGCGTGCTGTCACAACCACGCTATCACCTGATCATTGCGGATGGTCGTAGCCTCGGAAAGGATTGGTCTTGCGTGGCAGGAATAATATACGAAGTTACGAGGACTCTTACGAGGACTCTGTCGTGTTTCCAATGTTCTTCGCGTAGAAGCCAGGATGCCAGCCTTATCTTGTCGAAACAGCGATCTGTTTGAATCTGCTTGCTGCACATGGCTAGCTTGTCACCCAGCCTCCAATCCCCAAAATTCCCCCGTCAGGCCCTTGGCTGTCCATTGTCCATTTCTTCACGGGTGCGCAGCTCGTATCAGTTGTATAGCCAGCCTCGAACATCTCAATGCCCGCCCATCCAATCATCGCCGCATTGTCCGTGCAGAGATCGACAGGTGGAAAGACCAGGGCCATCCGCTCGAAAGAACGCAAATCCAAAAGTCTTCGTAGATAGTAGCGTAAGAAGTCGTTCGCCGCCACGCCTCCGCTCACCACCAAAGTGGGAATCTCAACACCTTCTGCACGGAGCTTCTCCAATGCAATGATGGTTCGCGATCCCAGATGTTCAAAGGCTGTGCCCAGGGCAGACCTGGCCAATAAAACCCTCTCTTCCTCCGTCAAATGGCCAGTCTCGGCTCCACTTGCGAGGGCACGCCTCTTGACCTGGCTCGCAATGCCTGAGAAACTAAAGGCCAAATCCCTGTTCTGGGACATCGGGGTCGTAAGGCTCCATCCAAACTTATTCGATGGCTTATTGAGCTCTTCGACGCGTGTTTGCGGCACGCGCCAGGACTTGAATTCTTCCGGGTCCTTGAAGGCGTATCTTGAAAGATATTTCCCAAAGGCAGTATCCGGAGTGCTCTGCTGCAGCTCTTGAGGAAGGATGAGGCGTCCACACTTGTCCAGCTCGTCACCCACGGCTGTGTCGGTAGTTGTAGCCAAGATCTTGTGGTCGACCAGGCCCTTTGAATAGAGCAGCATTGTGTGCCCACCACTGACCAACAATGTCAGGAACGGAAACGTTGGTGTTGGAGAAGTCTGTTTGAGAGGGTCTTCTCCAGACATTGCATGAACAAGCCTTGGTGTCAAAGCGTGGGCTTGCATGTGGTGAACACCGACCATTGGTATCTGCCATGCTGTCGCGATGCCTTTGGCCGTAGCCAACCCAACCCCAAGGTTCGCTGACATTCCGGGACCCCTCGTTACCGAGATGAAGTCTGGTTTTTGCTTCGGCGTGCCATCTCGAAGCCATGTTCTCTTTGCATCGGGGAGTGCATCGTTGGCGGTCGGTAAAGACAGGACCGCATCCTCCAGCAATTTCGAGAGGTTCGATTGGTGACTCTCTAGTGCCTCGGTGGGGAGGATGCCTCCTTTCCCGGTGTTTTTGGCGGTGATCTTTTTATTGTAGAGCAGCTGTGCCTTCACCCGGCGCGGCCTATTTGTTGTTGTACATTTTGAAAGGATGGCGACGCAGGTGTCGTCGCAAGAGGACTCAATCGCAAGGGTAAGGAGGCTGCGCCGGGGTGCAAGGCCACTGGGAGTTCGTCGACATGGGTTGTACAGAAGTCTCGAGGAGCGAAGACCATAAAGCATCGACGACAACGGAAGAGTATACCCTCTGACTTGATCTGTTAAAAGGGATGGTGTCGCTCAAAAATTGTTGCTTCCGCGTAAATGGAGAGTTGAGGACCCGATGTTTACCCGGACATCCACCCATCATGTCCACGCATGTCCACCTACTCAAGACTTGTCGACGCCGAGACGCCTTTCCATCAATGTTAGGGGAACAAACTGCTGTCCTGTCCTCTGTACTCGCTGCATGTAAGTCTGCACGGATGCTTCATGTTTGTCGAACCAAGGTAAGGGCAGTGGCGGGATGTCCTGATCAATCAGTGACAGACCCAGTGACCAACACCCAGTTTCATGGAGAGAAAGGTCATCAATCGGTGATCGACCCCCCGTACCACTGCCTACGGACCATTTACTCTGAATTGGTCCGTTTCTCGCCAGAAGGAGTCCACAGTCGATCTATCATCGAGATGCAATGCCTGGGGACAGATGGCGCAGATTCGAATTAGGTTTGATGATTCACCACTCCACGAATTGATGTCATGACTTTGCTGCGAGGCACCAATACCGGAGTATATAGAGCTCCTGAGATTTCAATGGTTGGTCGTGGCCAGTAGATCTGTTTCCAAGATCTTCCTCTACAACACATACAAAAACTGCAAACATGCAGCGAATCCAACTTCTACAACGTTTCGTTCCTCGCGCGAATGGCACCAGGTTGCTGAGCCGGACACTCGTCGCCAGCAGCCCACGCCAGGCGGCAGGCAACAACAACAATCCAGGTATGTCACTGGTAATTCACGTTTGACATTATCCCCAAGGCTGACGCGAAGGATAGTTGATGGCAAGAGTCATGCCACTGGCGACAGCGTCGTGCCCGACCCCGTACAACGAGCGGCGCCAGAGGGTCTAGAAAAGACTCTCCCCGAGAGCGTGCACCCTACCAAAGGCAGCAGTATTGATCCACACAACGAAGACACCAGCTTCAAGAGCCACGCCACGGGTCCGAGTGTCGTCCCCGAATTTGTCCAAAAAGCCGCTCCAGAAGCATTGGAGAAGGCGCTCCCAGAAAGCATTCACCCGACCAAGGGGAGTGATATCGATCCTCACCCGGGGCAGACAAAGACCCCCAAGTAGGACATCTGCTGCGGTTGATAAGTTTCAAGTCGATGGACCTTAGCAGCATCTATATGTGATGTATGGGGGTTGTTGAGCGAAGGACGTACAGCCCGATCCTGAACTCCGGATAAATTGGAGGCATATGTGGGCTGCAAGATCTTTCCTAATATCCTCTGACGATGGACGATGGAGATGGCATGGTTACCGAGCACTTAGACCTCGTGTTGCTGGCTCTATTTACCTTTCCAAAAACAAACCGATGGCGATAACCCATAAAACACCAAATGAAGAAACTTAAAACAATGCGAGAGACTGCAACTACCAATATCTGAATTCTTGTACTCACTTAGTTGCATCTCTGTACGTCGATATCTCCCGTGACGCATATATTGCCTGGTGCAGATACCTAGTGCCTAGGCACTCTTGAACGCTTGGGTTCGCCCAGTGCCGTCCCGCGGCCCCCCATTGCTTAACACGATGACCGACACTGTAACATGACTCTGTCGCTGCTCCTGGCTACTTAATGCACAACAACACAACAGATGACATGGTAAGAATATATGTACGTGCTGTGTGTATTTCTCCCTCCCCTCTGAGGAACCCTCAAGTCCAAGCGACCGCGGAAAAAAAAAGAGAGAATCTCAAGCCTGACTGGACGCCGAATGTTCGTTCTTCATTCAGCGTCTATACTTGCGTACTTTTATAGGCGAAGGGAAGGGAAACGAAGGGGGTGTAGGTCTACAGACCACAACCTCGAAATTTGACATTTGACAATTGCCCATTTGCCATTTGATATTTTAACACACACACACACACACACACACACACACACACACCTCTATTATTCCATCTATCTACTCTCCAAGATCTAAACCTTTGACGCCCGCCTCGCCTCCATGAGATTCGCCTGGATCATCTTGCCCACGTTGGGCCCGTCGTATTTGCGCACGGCGTGGACGAACCACCAAAATGTCGTGAGGGCGACGACCCCGACCAGGATGACCGAGTTGTAGTTCATGGTGGCGGTGGTCGTGGGGAGGGCGTACTGCAAGGTTAAAAAAAAATTAATGCATGAGCGGAAGAAATGGAGGAAATAACGAAAGGATCTATAAGAGCGGGAGGGAAAGAGGGAGGGAGAGGAGGGAGGAGGAGAGGAAAGGCGAGCCGAGGTCGAGGGGAACAAGGCTCTGCGTAGGTCGAGGGCCATGGAGCAGTGGTGGAGAGATGGAAACTTACAGGAAAACAATAAAAGGTGTCGAAGAAAATGATAAAAACCACCGCGAGCCCGTTGATCAGGTACCCGAACCTGCCCAGGGTGAACGGCCCCACGGGCATGTACTTCCTGCGGGTGACGATGTTGGGGAGGATGGTGACGACGTACGAGACGCTGCTGAGCACGACAAAGGAGCCGGCCAGGTCGTTGAAGGCCGTCTTGCTGCCGAGGGTGATTGCGCAGAGGCCGATGGTCAGCAGCCCCGTCAGGAGGGTGGCTTCGATGGGACAGCTCAGTCTCTCGTTCACGCGCGAGAAGAAGCCCGAGAACGGGGTGGCATTGTCGCGGGCGAGCGCCCACCAGGTGCGTCCGACAGTCAGAAACGTCCCGATCAGGCACGGCACGAGGGACAGGAAGATGATGAAGAGGAGGCCGAACGTCGCCGCCCGGCTGCCCGTCGCTTGCGAGTAGGCCTGCGCCAGTGGGAATGAGCCGTTGCTGTTCTGCACGGCCGTGAGGTCGTTGACGCCGTAGAAGAGCGCGATGGCGAAGCACCACGCATACAGGAACCCGAGGCCGATCTGGGCGAAGATCGCCTTGGGTAGGTCACGTTTGGGATTGGGCAGTTCTTCAGCCATGTGTGTCACCCCGTCGGCCGTGCCGATGGTGAAAGCCCCGTTGAGAACACCGGTCAAGAAAGCCACTCCGCCGCTCCAGCCCGTGTTGTTCTGGAAGTCGGTCCAGACAAATCTGTTGGACGCGTGGCGAGATGGCATGCCCGCGAGGACAATGATGGTGACGATGCCGCCCACCGTGACAATGAACAGGCCAAAGTGCTGAAGATAAGCCAGCGTGTTGTTGAAAAAGATGGTGACGGTCAGACACAACACAATGATGCACACCAAGCCCACGAACAGATTCCAGGGCTGAATCACATAGTCTGGATGGTACAGAAAGTACATCTGAACGCACAGTTCCGACATGATGTATGAAATGGACGCCAGGTCAAACAACCAGCCGAAATAGTTCAGAGAACCGGCAAAGAACCCCATGGGACGGCCCCATTTGGGCCCTGCGGTGATGGTCGCCCAGTGATAGACGCCTCCAGAAGAAGGCACCGAGGACGCGAGTTCGGCGATGGAGGCGTTGATGAAGCTGTAGTAGAAGGCCGCAACCCACAGCTCCCATATCACTCCGGGAGCACCTCCATTGTAGATCGAGACGGCGAGCGATGTTCCCAGGGCGACCCATGCATTGTCGACCGTCATTGCAAGACCCAAGATACTCAATAGACCATATTGGCGGTTCAGCTGGTCCACGTGGCCAGATGCGTTGAGAACCTCCCCGTCCAAGGATATCACAACCTGTTGCTCGCCAGACGCCAGGGGACCTTCGGGATTCTCTGTCGGTTTCTCCTCCTTGACGTCGTCCATTTTCTCTCGAATAAAGCGTATATCGTCAGGGCCTCAATACATGCAGGATATCTTCCGTCCTTCCTGTCTCTCGTTAGAAGAAGCATGGAAGAGTTGCACTAGAGGGGTGACGAGTGAGTAATAAGGGGCCGGTGACCTCGCTAGAGACAAGCGGTACAGGTGGTACAGGGAACTGGAGCCATAATATGCGAGGGACAAAAATGCATCGCACCTAACAGGAAGCTGGTCGATAAGGATCTGGGGAGCCACCAGGCTGGAATCAGAGCTCGTGTCCCAAGAGGGAAGCTGGAGATAGACATGGACCATGCTGATACCATGACGCGTATCTTTCATGAAGGGAATATCAAATATAAACAGTCAGAGCCGTGGAGGGAGTGACAGGAAGATAGGCTGATGGTTGGTGATTGGTTGTAGATAGGCCCGTCACCAGCTGTGGCTCTGGTGGACGTCTCAGATCTCATGTATGTTCCTCGTACGAGTAGCGAGTAGCGAGTAGCGAGTAACGGTAAGGACTGTAAGGACCATGGGCAACAGGGTTAATAAGCTTAAGTTAGTATCAAGATAGACAGGGCTTGTGGGCTTGAAGCACGCGGAAGATGAACCACATGAAAAACTTTTGTCGAACCTCATGCGCCAAGTCGATAATTGGCTGCACAAGCATTGCTGTTCTCACTCTCTACTCTCTACCGTCTCATTAAGCTTGCTCTCTTTGCAAAACGACCGTGATAGCTCCAAGGCCCGAGGCGTCAAGGCAGGATCCCGCCGATCCCACGGGCGCAGAAACATGCCTTCGGATTGTCGCCGCACAGGGCTCATCGTGGGGTTCATCGACACCAATCCAGCAGGTGCGCACGAACACAGTCCAGGCCCGCCACTCCAACGGTAGCGTGTCAGCAATCCTTCTGGGCCCTCGATTTCCCTTTGTTAGCAAACGAGAGTGCGAGACGCACGATACTGCACTTGTGTCAACTGCGTAATGACTTCAACACTCGACAGCCTTCAGGAGATTCGCTCAGTCCTACCACCCTTATCAGAGTAGCAGAACAGGATATCCTATTCCGACAAGAAGCCCCAAAACCTGCCATACCTTCCCACTCTGCCCAGGCCGCCTCGCCAAGGGATTCAGTCGATGTGCGGCAGCCGATGATGGCGAACCTGAAGACGAGGCCGCAGAACCGCTGGCAGAAACTGTTTCAGAAGCCGATGGGCCTGCCGCAGACGATGAGATAGCTGGAGTTGGCGAAGGCTGTGACTCCAGGTTTCCGGTAACAGCGCCTCCTTTCGTCACGAGGGGATAGATATAGCTTCCGTCCGAGAGTCCCGGCGCAGGCACATACCACCGAAGCAAGAGGACAAAAGGACCTGCTTCTGGAGGCGAAGGTAACCAGTTGGACGTCCAGTTGCTCGGTGGCTGCGCGGCCTGGACGAGGATGTCAAAGGGCTTGTCCACCGCGGCGACACTGCCTGGTCCGTACACAGGAGTGCCATCAGAATAGGTCAGGTTATCACGATCGCCGAGAGAATATCTGTTGATAGGATTGTCCACGAGATAGCCAGCGGCATTGTACATGGTGGCGCTCCAAAACCCGAGCTTCGTCAGCGGTGGTTTACCAGAGAATCTCAGAATGTACGATTCATTGGCCCCCAGGCTGAGGTTTCCTGCAAAAGTCGGATAAATGGCTTGTGCAGGCTGAAGCATCAGATAACCAAATTGGGCAATATAGGCGCGAGCCACTATGTTGTCACCATAGACACCAGAGTATTGTGGACTGTTGATGGTCCACCCATTACCCATGTCCAGCACGCTCCCGTTCGCTTGAGGAAATGACTGGATCGCAGTTTGGGCTGCCAACCATGCCGAGGTTAGATTGACGCAGCTTGAGGCTGTGTATGTGCCGCCTGAGATACCAGCCTGGGTGAAGTTGGATGTGGTGGGAGGGGACTCGCTGCCAGAGGCATTGTAAGGCGAGACGGCCTGGAACCGTGTGTTCAACTCCATCACACTCTCCGCCGTGGAGCGTGGGAGGACTGCGAATATGGCACTGTCGAGCGCCGGACCAACCGCCGATCCATTGCGAGATACCACTGCAATGTTATAGTCTTTGAGGATATCGCTCACGACAGACAAGTCGCTGGTTGCGTTCTTGACAACAATTCGATACAGAATAATCCCAAATGTGGTGGGAGAGTGCACGGTGCCCATATAGCCATCGTTGCTGGACGTCGAGAAAGTCCCCATAGCACTGCTGGACGGTGCGAGGGTCAGGAGATACTTTCCAGCTGGGTTGCCTCCCACAGGGCCCAAGTTGATATAGTTGTCCCCGTATCTAAGAAGATTTCATCAGCAAGCAGCAATGACGGGGAGCCCCGACGTACGGTGTGTAGAAAGCAACGGCATAATAGCGGTCGTCAACCTCTGGAACATCCACCACCAGGTCCTGCTTGGACAAATCGTAGAAGACACTGGCATAGAGGGTGTCTCGATTCGGTTTGACGACTGCTGTAGACTGGGGAGTGGCCAATGTAGAGCTTGGAGCCAGCTGGTTTGCTCCTAGGCCAGCTTTCAAGAGCCCATTGAAGCCTTTTTCATAGGCGAGCAGGGGAATGCCATACTATGTTTGATCATGTCAATAGATGCAACTTTGCGTAAGGTCGACGGATGAGCAGTTGTCGTACCTCTAGACTCCATTCTGTGGCACCTTGAGCCGGACACGGTGATCCAGAGGCCTGCGCTTGTCCTAGCAGCGCACACCGAAGTAGGCAGATCGAGAGGAGTATGCGGGTGTTTGCCAGCATTTTGTACCTCCTTGCAGCTCTCCACGTATGTGTCCGTTCAAGGATGGAAGTACACCATGGAGCATTGCTCCGGTCTTTATCCCATCCACAGATACCAGCCTAACCTCAAGACTACGCAACTCCAAGCTGTTCCTCCTCCTGAACACGGAAGTCGGCATGCAGTTGCATCGTCATTTCTCAACTCCTCACGCTAGCATACCATCAGACCCAGGGATCCTAGCGAAGTCGGCAATGAGGTGTGGCTGCGACGCGGGGTCTTGTATTCTGCAGGAACTCCCAGGGAGAGAGTGGACTCGGCCTCTGAATCTCTGAATATGAGCCTCTGGATTGGTAGCTTTCGCTCCAACTGGCGGAGCGCCCGCAGTATCGTCCAGGGGGTCTATGCCAATTAGCGGTCAGTACATGAACAACCTCGGCTGGGGATAGACAGGCAACTGGAAGCTGTAGACTATAGGGCAGTCGCACTCGTCAAATGTTTTAGAGTGAATGTGTGATGTGGTTGGACGAGGAAACAATTGCGTAGCATTATGTTGGTCGGCCAATCTACACCACCGCCGTCAGAACAATACACGTTATCACATGACAAGCCCTCAGACAACATCCCGAGCCTGGAAAAGACCATACGATTCCCTCCACAAGTAGAAATCCTTGGGATACCACAACAAGGGCAAAAGACACAAGCCCCGTCGGCGACAATTTTGACTTATAAAACGGGGGTATCGAAAATGTCGTTCCTCCACCCACCACCCCTCTCCTCCCCATCCTGTACAGCCTCCTCGGCCCTCAGTGCTTCCTCGTGCCACAGTTTGACGATGCTTCCAGGTGTATATACCCCTCGGAAAACGCCCTGCTTTGGAGCGTCCACGCCAACTCTCGTGTACAGATCTGGGTCTTCTTCTGGCGTCAGCCTCGCCATGACGGCCTTCAAGAATGTGACGACGTCCTGGGGATCTGCAATGCGTGTTGCACGTAGTCGTTCTCGCGCAAAAACAAGCTCACGATTCGCGGCGCGCAAGGCCTTGACGATGTTCTCGGCAAGTGCCTTTTCCAGCGAACGTCTGACCAGATGTTTCAGCAAGGGTTTGAATAACCAACCTAGCCAGGATAACTTTGACTGGCGGAGGTCATAATCAAGCTTGTGAATGTGGACTCTGACACCTCGCAGAGTGAGAATTTGTTCGAGCTTCTCACGACCGATTTCTAGGTCCAGAGAGATGTCGATACCGCGCTCGTCAAGATAGAAGCTCGCAATCCCTTCATCGGCAAAGTGGATGAGACCAGCGTGGCCGCGGATCCAAAAGCCTAGATCTTGAGCCGCGACACTGAGCCCATTGATGGAGATGGTGACGAGGGACTTGGTGCTAGAGACAGTTTTCCTTGAGTGCGTCTTGCGAATTTCTAGATCGTTCTTGGTCGAGACTAGAAGACGGTAGGGAAGGAAAGAGGTCGAGTTGACGTTTCGACCGGGCTCAAGCACAAGATTTTCGAGCAGAAGGTCCATTTCCGGAACACTAACCTCCACCCGAGGAATGGGAATGTATTGAACGCTCCGGATGAGGAGAGGCAGAAAAATGTGGATAGCATCGGTGATCAGGTCGGGGTTGGTGACCTTATTTGGAGGTGTCAGAATGGTGTAAATCCGCTTTGTCGCCAGCAGCAGTCCATTGACGTCCTTGTCTTCCATCACAGAGGTTATGGTGACCTGTGCTTGTCTCAGCATTTTGTCGAAATCTGTTCTAAACTCGGACTCGGTGCCTAGTTTAGAAGACTTCTCCTTGAGCTCTTCGAGCTTTTGGTCCACATTGTCGAAGAATTCCGGATCAGTGAACATTCGCTGCACGACGTTACCCACTTCGACCATGAAGTTCTCAAACTGGGGGTCTGATTTAGCGTGGCTCATGACCTTGTTGAAGTCCTGCTCCAACTCCTTCCACGCGTTGGGGTCACCGAAGCTGCTCAAAAAGCTCCAGAAGTTGTGCACAGCACGGTCCAGGGCTGGGTTAGTGTGGATATCTTCTTGTGCTGCAGCGACGGCGGTATCTGCAACTCGCGAGTACGCAATAGCATAGCGTTGTATCAATTTTGAGATGGTCGACACCGAGTCATGATAGTCGGTGCGAGTCCTAAGTCTGAGAATTGCCTGCTTCAGACGGTACAACAGGGTGTCTTTTTGCGAACCACTGAAGTTCTCTTTGGCACTCTCAATCGCATCCTTTCCAACTTTTGCTACCTCAGACCCAATCACCTTCGATGTCTCTTCCGCATTTTGCTCCAATTCCTGCTTGGACGGCAGGTTACCCTCGTCGGCTCCAGGCTTCGCGACGGCCTGTTGTTCCTGTTCCGAGAGCTCGAGCTGTTTACCAGCCTTCTCGGCTGCCGAAGACAACGAGAACGCAGTATCTGCCAGAACCTCTCTTCCTATTGTGGCGACATCGTTGACGAACAATCTGAAATCGGCATTGGTGAGAAGTAGACCGCCGACGGTGCGGAAGCTCTCATAAGCAGCCCGAGCATCCGCCCTAGCCTTAACTCTGGACGCCGAATAAGAAATGTCGTCAACATCCAAGGAGATTCGAGACTTTGTTGTATACCAGAGGAAGTCTTGAATCTGGTCTTGGTCATTCTTAGTTCTTAATATTTCAATGAACAACTTAAGCCACGTTCGACAATTCCGGATGAGAGCTCGGCCTGAGTCGCTCAACTCCTTGTTGTTTGGATTGAGGATGTCTGCAGCGAGGAGGGTTCGCAAGTTGACAATCGTCTGCTCGGTGGAGGGCATGTAACCTTTGGAAAGGGCTCTCAACATCTGGTAGGTGTGCAGCTTCTGGTGGAGAGCTCGTTGCCGACTTGTGTCATCTTCATATCGAGGCAGCAACGGATCGGTATCTTCCCCTCGTTTGCGGCCGAAGCCACAGCATTGGGCGAGGAAGGACATGATAACAGCGGATTGAGGTGAGGATGAGGAGGACGAAGGTGTGCCCGCAGGCTCGGTCGCTCAGTGTCTCAGAGAGGGAGGGAATAATATTAGGACGCTGCCATCTGGCTTTGGGGAGTAGCTTGCCAGCTTGCACAATGCAAGACGCAATCGTGAGGTAAGGTCCAAGTTTCAGACTGCGGAGTTGCAGCCTGGAGCACCGTCGTCATCGCTACATTTGCGTGTGAACGTGCCAAGCTCGCGGAAGAGCTGTGCCGCCTTTCCACCAATCGCTGTTGCTGGCATGTGAAGCCAGGAACATCAGCCCTGCAGTTAGGAGCTAATTTAAATGACTAATGTTACTTACTGTAACAGAAGATTTTCTGAGCTTATAGGCACCCATACCTATCTCCGAGCTACAAATCAGAGCTAATAGGCGGTAGCTTAGTCTATATTTTCAGTCTTGATAGGCGCTGTAGGTACCGAGGATTGAGCTCCGATATCTTCGGAGGCCGCTGTAAGGGGCAACGAAAATAAAGTCTGTTGTCTTTTGATCGGCTTGTCATTCTATTACTATCGTTGATAATACTTTTGGTGCGCGCCTCTGTACAAGAGAGCTTGATATCACCGGCGCTGCCAAATAGATACCTACAATATCGACCCGATGTAAAGACACTTTGTCAATAAACACCTGTGCGCTTCTTTGCAGTTCTCATCTCCAACACTGTCCACAGCTACCCTCTGGCATTTAGAGCCGAGCTTCATCTCCCCAATGCTGGGCACACCGAGCACTATATGTGTACCTACAGATGTAGGAGTAAAGCCGTGGGGTTTTGGACTTGCTGAGATAACGAGCGGGTGATATTCGTAAAGTACGGTGTACGTCCCTATATCAAGAGCTTGTACGAGTAGGTTCTCGTATATCGTAGTCATGACTCTACACAGAATTGACAAATCATGTACGTCAAGTCTTGATGCGATCGCTAGCCAGTCACATTGGCGCCTTTTGTAAATATTTCCTCCAAATTTCCTCCAACTTCCCCCTCGCGAATATTCGGACCTTGGAGACTGGGGTGTTGCTGCACGTCGGGTTAGTTAACGTCGAGCCTGGCCTTGTCAAGCACAGGACTTTCCGAGCCTTCGTATTTCTCTCCGCATTTCCATGTACCTCCTGCATAAGCGGCCAGCCCACGAATATCTATGATTAGGTCTACATTGCACTTTTGAGTCTGGGGAAGCCTGCAGAGCGCTAAATGAGTCACAAGGTCAAGCGACGATGAGAACTCGGAGTGCTCGCAGACCGCCATGCTCACCCGGGGCTTCGAGACCGCGTGCAAATGGGCCCCGTGGTCCCTTATCTGGAAATAGATTATGGCAAATGATGATGTTCCGACACCGTATTGTGAGAGATTGGCCATTGGACGGAGATCTGCCGACCTTGTACGAGCAGATCATTGGGACGAACAACGACGAACTATTCCTAGCTGCAGCGGACGGAAAGGTTCAACAGCATATCCTTTGACAAGCTCACAGCTCGCAGAATGATACTCGACACTGCGCAGACCACAACAACGGCTGCCATGGAATTGAATCGGGGCGAATAGGACAGAGTACGAGTAATCTCGGGCCTGGTGGCCCCATCACCATGCTTCTCGGTACTCGTATGTCCGCTGACGGGTTTATCGTACGAGGACTGGTAGGTGCCCGCGAGCTATTTCCCCAGTCGGTGGCCGGAGAAGCATCCTTGGAGGCCGAGACCAGGCTCTGAGGTCCGCAAGGGTCCAATTGGGGAATGGCAGATGCCAGCTGGGAACCCCCAGAGGCTGACGGGCGCTGAAGGGGCGCCCAAGGAGGGGAGGCGCCGGTTACTCCCAGGGGGCTAAGGGGCCTTATGCACCCCTGGCGCCCCCCTTGACCCTTTGAATTTTAGAGCTCCTTGCCCCTTTCAGTAGGCCATCCGGCGCCTTTTGACTCACCCAACTCATTTCTCACTCCGAAAACTGCGCCATCGGATTGGCTGTCCGCCTGTCTAGCTCATTATGATTCATCCAAAAACAAAAAAAAAGTTGAGATCTCCAAGTTCAACAACTTCTGGCTCACCAAATAATTGACCGCCTCAAGACGAATAGATTGAACAGAGCCCTCTCACCGTACCAGTCGCATGGCTGATTCGCCGTCTCATGTCCGTTCCTTCCGTTCTTCACCCATATTCTCCACTGCCACATTGGTGGCTCGTCAAAACGTTGATGATACTCGTACGCCATCCGTAACTAGTCCGGTGTGACTATTTGGCCCTCTCCGCCGCGTTTTCTTTGTTTAATCCTTTTTCCACCCGGTTTATCCCTTGGGCTGACACCTCTCTATATGTTTGGCCTCGTGGAAGATAAGAATTCCTACTCGTACTCGTGCCTCTTCCGAATCCACTTGAACCCCGTCGAACCGTTCCCCAAGCTACAGTCTGCCCAGTGCGTTGGTGCCGGCCCGAGAAGCACTTGAGAGTCGAGTCTCTGCTCCGAGGACCATTGATAAAGTGTTTGGTTTCCTTCTGTGCCCTCCGAATGCTCTCAAACATCTCAAGATATTCAAAGTCGAGGCCAAACCTCTTCAGCCTCGTGCACTCTGCAACCATGACTACTTCATCGTCTCTCGAGGCACCTATCGCCCAGACCGTTGGGAATCTAGCCTCAGTCACCAATCCTCAGACTCCTCATACCCATCGACCCACATACACTCACGCAACCGCTCATGTCCCCAATCGGGCGGCTCACTTTGACACCTCTCTTTCTGTCCCAGTCCGGAAGTACCTCCAGACGTATGGTCTCACTCCTCCTCGTGCAGAGAGTTACGAGATTCAGAAGAAGAGATGTTTGGCACAATTGGCTCTGAAGCCTACAGATCTGGAGAGATTTCTGTACCTGAGCACGATCAGACACAACAATGTCCACCTGTTCTACCGTCTGTTGACTGATCACTTCACCGAGTTGACTCCTTTGGTCTACACTCCCACCGTTGGAGAGGCGTGTCAGAAATGGTCACAAATCTATCAACAGGCTGAGGGCATGTACCTCAGCTTCGAGGATCGAGGCCATCTTTCGGCTATCATCCAAAATTGGCCTCAATCCAATGTTGAGATCACCGTCATTACAGATGGCTCCCGCATCCTGGGTCTGGGTGACTTGGGGGTTGGTGGCATGGGCATTCCCATTGGAAAGCTTGCTTTGTACACTGGCTGTGCAGGCATCAGACCGGAGGGAACTCTCCCTCTGACCGTCGATCTGGGTACCGGCAACAAAGATCTAAGAGAAGATCCGTTGTACATGGGCAGCCGAAGAGACAAGGTCACTGCAGAGGAAGAGCAGGAGTTCCTCGATGAGCTGATGGCCGCGCTGAAAGAGCGATGGCCTGATATTGTCATCCAGTTTGAAGACTGGAAGAATCCATTTCCCTCCCTTGAGCGCTACCGCCAAGACTATGCCATGTTCAACGACGACATCCAAGGTACTGGGGCTGTCATCATGGGAGGCATGATCGGTGCCATCAAGGAGTCTGGTGTCTCGCCCAAAGATCATCGTGCAGTCTTCCTGGGCTCGGGCTCAGCTGGCGTTGGCGTGGCTAAGCAGATTGTGGACTACTTCATGCATGAGGGACTGACAGAGGAAGAGGCCAAATCTTGCTTCTGGCTTGTCGATAGCAAAGGCCTTGTAACTCAGGACCGAGGTGACAAGCTCGCTGAACACAAGATCTACTTCTCACGAACGGACAACAACGGACAACAGTTCAAGACCTTGGATGACGTGCTTGAATATGTCAAGCCCACCATTATCATGGGTCTCAGCACGATTGGAGGTGCATTCACCCCCGAAATCCTGCAGAAGATGGCCAAGTGGAACAATAGGCCGATCATCTTCCCACTATCAAATCCATCCTCCAAGTCGGAATGCACTTTTGAGGAGGCGATCATCAATACTGATGGCCGAGCACTGTTTGCTTCCGGCTCTCCATTCCATCCTGTCGTGTACAAGGATAAGACGTACCATGGAGGACAGGGCAACAACATGTACGTGTTCCCAGGCATTGGCCTGGGGACCATTCTATCCAAGGCTGTTCAGGTCACGCCCAACATGATCTATGCTTCTGGCGAAGCTTTGCCGACCATGATAACCGAGGAGGAGAAGGCGCAAGCATTGATGTACCCCTCGATCACACGCATCCGAGATGTTAGTGCTCGTGTGGCGCTGTACGTCATCCGGGCGGCACAGAAAGACAATGTGGACCGTCTGCACCATCTGCGCGAGATGAGCGACAGTCAATTGGAAGCCTGGATCAAGGATAAAATGTACGATCCACACAAGGAGACCCAAGAGCTTGAGAGTGAAGTCCGCAGCCTTGTGCAGGATATTATGACGTCGCCCAAGTTGTGAGCGATGGTGGAGACAAGCGGGTGGATCTAGGTCTGATGTTTAGCGAACTTGCGGTCCTGCGTGGCACTTTCACGCTGTATGTCTGTTTTTACCAAAGTGTATGTCATATGCGAGGTATATGTGGATAGGCTTGGGCTGCAGAGGGAGCCACCGTGGACTGCTTTGCAGGAAAAAGGATACGATGGGGACTCGTGAGCAAAGCCGGAAGTCACTTTTAGGTACAAATGCTCGAAGCTGGTAGGACATCATTTGGCCAACTGCCAGACTACAGAATTCCATATTGGTCAATAATCCACTGCTCCTGCGTCTACAGTGTCGACATGGAAGTGACATTGCGTTCCTTGTACCTCGTACTAATTGCATTCCTCGATTGATGGTGAGGCTGAAATGCCGAAGTTCTCCCTGTTGCTGTGGCTACTTGGCCGCCAAGGGATTCCACCTCCGATTGTCGTTTCCCGCAAGAAGGATTGCCGACTTCTTATGATGATGATGATGGACGCAGGCGTGATCTTTCATAACGAATTCAGCCTGTGCAAACACTTCTACCATACAATTGTTCCATCTTCGTTGCATCCTTGCGCGAGCAACTTTGTTTGTCCATATTGACCGCGCCTTGAAGAAAGGAAGGCAGTCGCTCGATTGTCCGTGAGTAGGGCGCCAGACACAACTTCACATCTTCGGGACACTTTGACCACTGACTCCTGGAATGTGCAGTAGATATCGCCGCGTCCTGATAGAGATTTGACCTGCATTCTCTCCCACAGTCGAAGACCACATCACTATCCTCCCGCATGGCTTCATTTCTGACCACCATGTACGAGTTTCTCAATTCCTCTCCCACTCCACAGCCTCTATCCCCTCATTTGACCTTGAAACAATCCTCTTCATGCGTTACCATCAATTCCTACACCTCGTGTGACAAAAGTGAAGAGAAGGAGGCTTCAAACACAGCCACGGCTTCACCCAGCACGCCTTCCCGCGCCGTCCAACTCCTCCGTCTGGGCCTGTTTTCTTCCCCTTCCTCGAACAATGTTGACCGAAGTTCTTCACCATCTAGCAATGCCCGCACTCGAGGCCAGTTCAAACCGCAACGTACCAACAAGGGAACCTCAAGCTATCAGCTGAGACAATTCGCCGAAGCGACCCTGGGAAGCGGCAGCCTGAGAAAGGCTGTCAAATTGCCCGAGGGAGAAGATCTGAACGAGTGGCTCGCAGTGAACGGTAAGGTTGCATGCCTCCCAACCAGGGTCATATAAGAGATTTTGCAGAGAGGAGTCGCTGACAAGTGCCATGGGATGACAGTGGTCGATTTCTACAATCAGATCAACCTGCTTTATGGATCAATCACAGAATTCTGCTCACCACAATCTTGCCCAGAGATGAAAGCCACTGATGAGTATGTTGACCCTATCTTTTGCGAATCTTGCGCCACTTTTACCGCAACACTCAACTTGCGACCTCTAACACTGCATGTAGGTTCGAATATCTTTGGCAAGACGCCGCAACCGGCTTCCCCAAGCCCACTAAAATGCCAGCCCCGGAATACATTGAACATCTCATGACCTGGGTGCAGTCGAATATCGACAACGAGAGCACTTTCCCCTCCCGAATCGGCGTCCCCTTCCCCAAACATTTCCCCTCGACCGTACGACAACTCTTCAAGCGTCTCTACCGCGTGTACGCACACATCTATTGCCACCATTATCAAGTCATTGTGCACCTCGGGCTGGAGCCGCACCTGAACACGAGTTTCAAGCACTTCGTGCTATTCGTGGACGAACACGGTCTCGAAAAGGGCGGGGGCAAGGATTACTGGGGGCCTCTTGGGGATTTGGTGGAGAGCATGTTGAAGAGTGATTGAGCCGCCTTCCCTCAGTCCGAGACGCAGGAGTCTATGTGGTTGCGGAAGTCATGCTTGATGATACGAGGGTTGGGTTGCGTTTCAAGGAGACAGACAGGAATATGGGATAGGGTGTAATGGAACGGTCAGCGAGGCGTTTTCACGGGTAGTTGACGAGCAATAGTAGGGCTTTGAGCTCCATGGGAGACGGATACCTGGGATTAGATTCCGTTTATGTTTTGTTTGATTGATCAACATGCACAATGGATTCTTTCTTGCCTGATAACCACACATTCAGGGAAGGTGGTGGCGTAGCTCGAGACATTGGCTACTCAGGGAAGAATACTACGGACGACGAAAAGCGTCACGGGCTGACCTGAGGCGGATGGGATGGGAAGGGGCGGGACACTGGAAACAGACAAGATATGCTACGATACTGCATTCACGGGCGTTGTAATAAAGTCACAGTCACGCACACACACAACCACGCAAGGGAGATCTTGTCCGTCCGCATTTCGTTTCCACTTGGTCGTTTACGGGATCTTTTGCTTTTGTTTTTCTTTTCCCGCTCTCTTCTCTTCTGCCCTCCCACCCGTTCATTCATTTGCCTGGACGGGATAACCTGGCACAAGGTTGTTACGGGCTCTGCACTGCGGTGTGTGGTCCGCAGACATGGCAGTTTTGGGCTTTCCGTCAATAGGAAAGGGAATGATCCGAATCCGAGCCCGATGAGGTCTTCCTTTTGCTTTTTCCTTTCTTCGCCATCGTACAAGTACAATCGAAGACTGGACTGGGACCACCGATGGAAAGAGATCACAGCACAGCACAATGTAGTGTGGCCGGACCTGGTCCACGGCTATAGCGAGCACGGTGCTCGCTGCCTCAATCTGGTCCCAAGCCCCAGGTAGGTCCAAACACATAGACGGAGGGGGGAATCACTAGTACCCTCCTCTCCTTGGATAACCACCATGTCCGAACCCGCCTGGTGCGCCGCCTCGCCGACCGCCACGCATCCCGTCGTCGCCGTATATCCGACCGCCACCTCGTGGGAAGGGGCCTGGTGCACCACCGCCAAACATCCCTCTCCCAAATCCGGGACCTCCGCCGACTCCATTGCCGTAGTGTGAGGGTCGCGAGTTGTAGGCATCAGGTCTGTCACCTCGACGATAGGAGCCGTGGCCCGCAGGTCGAGGATCGCGACGGTCATAGCGATCTCGATCTCTATCCCGATCTCGCTCTCGATCGCGGTCGCGCTCGCGATCACGTTCTCTCTCTCGCTCTCGTTCCTGTTCGTGGTCATTGTCATGGCTACGCTCGTAGTTGCGATCTCGATCTCGTCGATCATCGTCTCTCCTTCGGTCAGTGTGGCGCGTATGTGTATCCGAAGACTGCGGCTTTTCGACTCCGTAGCGTGCATCTTGAACGTCCGCTTCAGCGTTTTTAGGGTCCAGGTTGCGTCGATCGTCGAAAGAGGTCGCGGCCTCGGTTTCCATCTCGATGTCTTCCATAGTGTTCCCATTATCTGGCAGACGTTGTGTTTCTGATATCAGTGATTCAGGTGCAGGATTGGAGGCGAGTTGGTTGGATTGTGAAGTAGCTGTAGAACCTAGTCCAGATCGCTTGAGGAAGAGCCGCAAGATACGGCCGTCTGCCTTTTGGTTGTTGTAAGTGGATATAATCTGCTCCGCAATCTGCTTCTCAGTAAACACCAGCTCCGCGACAACAACTGGACTTGTCTTGACAAGGCGACATGAGAGCATTCCGCTAACGCCATTCTCGTCCAAAGTTTCACCCTGTAGCGCAGATTCGATATCGGCGGCCGTGGTACCGGGGGCGAAATTGCTGGCTTCTACCACGAAGCGCCCCGCCTTGCCTCTGATGCTTATGCCTGAGCCTCTTGTATTTGGTTGAGAGGAAACAATGTTGGCATCTGAAGACTCGAGAGCAAAGGCGAGGCGAGATGAGCGTGCAGTTTGAGGGGTGGTCGAGGAGGGCCGTGAGGGTGGAGTGGATAGAATGTTACGGGAAGAGCCTGAACTTGTTACAGACGAAGATCGCTATACCGGCCGCTCCCATCAGCAAGAACACCGGACAACATCTCCAGCTTGACGGGGCTTTCTGCTTAGTTATACCTTTGTGATGCGACTCGCAAGGTCTGGCGTCCTTAAAGAGCCTTTGCTTGCGCTCCTCGGGGTGTTCTTGTTCGCTTTGTTTCTACCAAAGATCTCATTTGCTAAGGCTTCGTTCTTTTTGCGCTGCCGGTCTGCAAGTCCCGTTAGGGGGTCGGTCCGTCAGGCGCAAAGAGGAGTACGGGGAGCGAAATACCAGCCTGAATGATTGCATCAAAATCGGCCGCGACTTTTGGGTCGGACATGTTAGGCGGAGTGCGGCGCGGAAGGAGAGATCAGTGGTTGTCAGGCGGACCATGGAAGGGGAGAATTGGTAGTTAGCCAGGCAATCAGGTAAGGGTGATCTAGATTCGCATGGGCAAGCGACAAATTTACAGACCAGGAGAAGCCGCAGTTGGAGACGACAACAAGTTGCCTCTTTACAACATGCGGGCGCAGGCCAGGGACCCGCCCTGCCGCCTTTACTGCGCTCGCTGTGGGCGCAGCCTTGGCATTATCAAAATGCTCCCTTCCACAAGCACCGAGACCCTGAACAACAGTCTTTATCTTTCCCTCTCCAAACGCCTTCACCTCCAGCCATCTTGGACACCAGACCTATTGAGCGCACCCCTAACTGAACCTCGAATTCATCCGTCTACAAAAGGGTTTGCTCAGCATGGGCTCAAAACACGAGCAGTCAACTCAAGGTTGAAGGTGAGGACCCAAGGTATGTACTGGGTCAGATGTACCAGTGTCTCTAAACTTCTATTCTCATGAAAGGCGGCATGGAAACTGACTCAGCTATAAAGAGGATATGAGTACCAGCTCAAGCCAGTTCTGCTTCAATCACGCTCTGGTCAAACTGACTGTAGCTCCAGATCCCGTTGACTTTCAACCCAATCTCGGGATCTTCAAGCAGTGTCTTCCACTGACCCTCCGACCTCTCGCTCGCGGCGTAAAAGGACATCATTTCCCAATCGAGAGCTGTCAGCGTCGAGGCCACAGCCTTATCGGGAAGCACGAAATCCCATATGATAAGTTTGGAGTGCCCCTTCTTCATTGCTCGAGCGATGTTCTTCAGAATCAGCTGTGCCCTGTCGTCGGGATAGTCATGGATGATACTGTGCAAGAAATACGTTCTCGCCCCTGCAAGTCGTTTAACGTGTATACCAGACGAAATGGCTATAGCCTCGGGAGTGGCTTCGTGCACAAAACAGAATCATGACTGTACTTACCTTGTACGGGTTGTGGGGTGAAAAAGTCATGGGCGATTGCGCGAATCCCAGCCTTCAAGCTATTCTCGGGGATCGATTCGATAACTTCAGCGCGATCTTGAAGGACCAGATGCCCTGGAAAGGTATCGAACGGGTGTCGAACGAGAAACTTCTCCAGATCGTGCCCTACACTACCTCCGAGATCCACCAGAAAGACGGAATCATCGTCGCCCATCACGCCTTGTATTAGTCGTTCCTTCACAGGATAGAACCCTAAGTCGTCGTCTGACCAGTGCGGCCGGTCGAGCATCCACGTAGCCATCATACTGGCAAGTCCATGGGTCTGGCCCTGTTGCGCGAATATGTCTAAGATATGCGTTTTCCCCTTCGCATTGAATGTGTGTTGCGTCGGTGTGTCGAGTGCATTTGTTGGGCTTGTATAGCCATTCTCCGCAAAGAACTCGGCTGTCTTGAGGTTAATCGGGATGCAGATATCGTGCCTATGTTCTCCAGAACCCCGATCATATTATCAGCTTCATGTGAAGGGGATCAGGTTATCGCTTCGTGTCAAGTAACGCACATCAAAACAATGCTTTCCCTAAAGATGGATTTCGTCATGGCTTGTGCAAAAGGATTTGGCACGTAGCTGTTTGCATCGACTTGACGGAGGGTGTTCATCGCAGCGAGATGCTTCATCATTCGGTCTAGGAGTCGATGCTCGTGTCAGCACGAAGACAGTGCCCTTCACGAAACCTTGCGTGGTCAATGGGCTGGCCGAACCAACCAACCATGGCTCCGCTGAGCACGCTGCCGCAATTTGATCACTGGTTTTCGGACAGCCCTGGTCCGCAGCAAGATGATCAAAGAGCCGCAGATCAACAGCCATGCGCAGCGCTGCAAGATGGCTCGGCTGTTTGTGGTCGCTCAGGGTCAGAGAAACGTCCATGTCAACGGTAGATGGTACGACATGCTGACCTCGACCCATGTCATTCTCACCACCGCCTCGCTGGGACTTTCCAGGGTTGCGGCAAGCGACCGACAAGCCTCAACCGCTGCTTCGCGCGCCTTGAGGTCTCCCGAGCCAAGGGCTTGGACATGCTCATTGACATCTTGCAAAAGTTTGGAGACGACGTCCATGTCAACATGTGAAGGCAATGAGGGTGGCGCCATGATACTTCCCGGTCCCGTTTGCGGAATCGCGTCTCAGGAAGGGTTGAAGGTTTATCGCAAAAGGAGCCGGTAACCCCTCTTTCTCAACCTTCGCGATGGTGCGAAAAGTAGCCGACAGCGACTCGTCGATGGATCACGCTACTAGTTCACAATAGGCTCGGAATCTAGGAACCTTTATCGCCCCTCGATTTCCCCGTCACGCCCCGTTCAAACACACTCCTCCGCTTCCCACTCTAAAGCACCTCTAGCTGGCTAACTACTCGCACAAGTTAGCCCTTGCTAGACCTGATGGCAGCCCACAATGAGGATCTTATTCATGTCGACGAAACTCAGTCCTTTGAGGACGAAACGTACGCCTCGTTAGTATCAGACGATGCGAGCAGCTACGTGACCTCGATCGAATCGCACATCCGCCACGGCATCGAGGAAAATGGCCGGCAGTACCCCGCCTACGGCAGAAACATGTACGGCCTCCCCATCGACGAAAGGGAGCAGGAGCGCAACAACATCCAGCACGTCAAATTCCGCCTCATCATCGGCGGGCGGCTGCATCGTGCCCCGATGCTCCCCGCGCCGGCAAGGATATTGGACCTGGGCACCGGGTCAGGCATCTGGGCCATCGAAGCCGCCGACCAGTACGAGACGGCCTCAGTGACGGGCGTGGACATCGCGCCCGTGCAGCCCGAATGGGTGCCGCCAAACTGCCAATTCGAGGTCCAGGACATCGAGGACGAATGGCTCTTCTCCACCACCAACTTCGACTTTATCCATGCGCGCGAGCTCATCATGGCCATCCGCGACTGGGACCGGCTGTTCCGACAGGCCTTCGACCACCTCCGGCCCGGCGCGTACATGGAAGTCGGGGGCACGTACCCGACGCCCACGTCGGACGACGGCACGCTGCCGGCGGACTCGCACCTGAAGGAAGTCCAGAGACTGTTCTTCGAGATGGCCGAGGCCATGGGGGCGTCGCTGAACGCGCCCACACTGTGGAAGGCGCAGATGGAGCGCGCCGGCTTCGTCGACGTCTCCGAGTCCGTCTACAAGGTGCCACAGGGCATCTGGCCCAGAGACGCCAGGCTCAAGGAGATCGGCGCCTACGAGAACTTCAGCCTCAGGAACGGGCTCGACGCCTACCTGCTTCGCGGCTACACCGCCGTCTTGGGGGGCGATCCCGACGAATTGCAAGTCCTCATTGCCGAGACGAAACGCGAACTGCGCAATCCGCGAATGCACAGTTATATCTTCTAGTAAGTGCCCTCATCGACACCAATAGTAGGAAAGAGAGGAAACGGCTGACGTGATTCAGTTACAATGTCTATGGGAGGAAGCCTCTCTCCCTGTCGTCTTGAACACCAAAGGATCGGATTCTATCTGTGATTCACGAAACTTTCTCCCCTCTCGAGACCATGTCTTAGGACCACCCTGACATCAATGGCCGTCAACGACTCCACTAAAGGAGATCCACGCAGATACTGACACTGTTGAGTAGACGCCGCCCCTAAGAAGGGTCCCAAAGGAGTGCTGCCCAAATGGTGGACCGATGAGTTGAATGTTGTATTGAGACCGATTCGGGAGTCGTATCCCTCAAGACAACACATACGCCCGCATCCCAGAGAGCGGCCGTTCTATCTATCATCTCAAAACACCCGCCTCTGCTGTCTGCCTACCATTGGCGCCAGTTGGTAATGGTGTCCGCTCGGCAAGAATCAGAGGCGACTGACCCACCACTTGCAAACCTCAACGTATTCCGCCAGTGTTTGCTTGTTAACATAGTTCAGATATTGACGCGCACAAAAGACGCGCAATTCTCCTTTCAAAAGTTGTTGGAGAGTGTAAATAGCACGAGAAAGGGGAAACGATGACTGATGGAGGTCATCACCAAAAAGTTGTTTTGTCGTCGCACTGTATTTTCCTCCACAGCCATGACTTGGAGTATGGAAGATCAGGAGACGGCCATCCTCGGAGGGGGCAAACAGGAGGGCTCGGTGATCGAAGTCCTCGGATTCTCCAAGCGTCACTTAGAGAAGTGGACTTTAAGAACCAGCACTCCAGCCTGATCCCTCCGGTCAGCATGTTTTGTACCGGGAGCCAAAAAAAAAAGGGTGTGGTCTCTTACCATGAAGATAAGAGCAGGATGCGTCACTCTACCATAAACTCTGGTATACCCAGAACGGGGACCATAGAGCAACCAGTGTATATACTGTCACGAGATCGCAGCGGCATTTAGTCGCTGTGGATATCTTCTTGTACCCGGCCGGAGCTGGACTGTCAAGGGTGCTTTGCATGCGTGGCTGTTTCTCGACTCGAAGTCCCTGAACCTCTTCTGGCCTTCCAGTTGGCGATGATTTCATCCTTGAACTCTTGCAGCTCCTTGTCGTCGCTAAAGAGGGATGTATCTCCTCCTCCCGTCGTCAGCTCTTGAGGTTGCCAGCAAAGCCAACCTCGCAACGCAGCCATGATCTTCTGCTGCTTCGCGGGCGACGTCAGCATCGTGATCTCCACAAACTCGAGCGCCTCCCAGGTGCGCATGGCCGGGAGCGCGTGTCCTGGACCGTGGTAGAACCACAGGCCCTGCTTCTCGGCGCAGGCGATAACAATGTGGACACAGTTCTGCAGGGCAAATCGTGGTGGCACACTCAGGTCGACGCCCTCGTCAAGACTGTTCGCGGTCATCTCGGCAACATTGGCTAAAAAGGCTTCTGCTGCAGCGTCGTCGCCTTGCAGATTACAGAGGATGCCGTTGAGAGCGTAGATGGTTGCCATCACCAGCCTCTCGTCCGACATGGGCATTTGGATCGGCTTGGGTGCCAGTAAGCGGCCCATGGCTGTTGTCGGCCCAAGTGCACGTTGCCGTGCAGTCCAATAGCGACACTGTCCATTCGAGCTCACTGCTGGCTCCGTGGCCTCGTTGTTTGCTGGCGATTCAGGGGAATGATACTGACAATGGAGGCTAGAGCAACGTGCTCTCCGCTTGAGACGCGTCCAAGATTGGATTCGCCGCAGGTTCTGACATACACTGTTCATCGCCGTCTCGAGCGCAGCACTTGTCGCGAACATCATCGGCACGCCGGTTTGCAGAAAGACCTTGAAAGCGATGGATCCTGAAGAAAGTCTCATGCGTTGAAGGTTCCGAAAGTCCTGCAGCATAACAAGGCCGGCTTTGGTGTGTTTTCGGCCCCGGTCTGCCAATCCGGCCATGGATTCAGCGTAACCCGCCACGACAATGCATGTGATGGCCCAGTCCCACGGGTGACCCTTCTGATTTTTCAGCAGCTGTCTTAATAGTCGATAGTTTGTCGACTGACGGGTGAGCATCCACTCTTCCGAGAACTGCGGTTGCGGCTTGAGCGTGTTCACAATGGACGCGGCAATGTACAGAGCAAGAGACATGTATGCACTCCCGGTCAGGATCTCGGGCATGACCGAGTCTCGCAGCACGTCGTATGCTGCCCAAGGTTTCGTGGCATAGAATCTGCCAGGCACGTACGACATGACTATGAACCAGCATCACCCCGTTAGTTTGGGGAGACCGGAGGAGAGGGTAGTAGGAGTCCTGAAGCTGACGGAAATGGAACAACTTGTGCTCAACCGACCCAGTCACGCACGGAAAGCGGACGAAAGGATCGCATCCAGCCGGGTCTCCAATGCTAAGGGGCATATTTGCTTGCATTCTCTTCGAGATCTGACGC
Source organism: Fonsecaea nubica (assembly GCF_001646965.1). NCBI lineage: Eukaryota > Fungi > Ascomycota > Eurotiomycetes > Chaetothyriales > Herpotrichiellaceae > Fonsecaea > Fonsecaea nubica. The sequence continues at coordinate 88,528 of NW_019173738.1, forward strand.
CGGGTGTCATTGGCACTCGTTCTTTCGGCTCTCTACGGCGACATGTGTCAGTTGGTATTCTTCGTTAGTTTTTGCTGGCATTGGCAGGCTCACCTTCGTCTTTTGCTTTAGTCGCAAGATGGACTGCGACCCGACCCCTTCATGACCACGCACTTTGGGCTTGGGATGCTTAGCCAGCACGTGAGAAGAACGCCGGGCGTGGGATTTGGCTTCAGCATCGGTGAGTTCAGCATCTCGCTTTGTCCATTTGAGAGTCGAGGTTCTCACAGGGAGGAAGTGGAGGGTGACCTTTGTCATGGTTGCATAGCGGTTGTCCGGGGGTGTCTTCCCCTAAGCGTCTCAGAGGCTCAGCCCAAGGAGCATGTTCTCCATGTGTCCTTATAAATGTCGTTTTCGGTGGAACACCGATGTCGAAAGTTCGTGGATACCTATCGCGGGACTCTCAGCCAACGATATCGGGCATCTCTGCTCAGTATCTCATCGAATCTACGATCTGGAAGTGCTGATTAAGCTTCCTTACCATACCTCTGTAAGACGACTGCAAAACCCACCGGAAGAGGATGTTGTAGCCTGGTTGGATCCTAATGGGAAGACGGAGCCCACAGCCGGGCGCAGCAGACAGGGGGACTCCTCCCAATCAGAGGCCGCCGAAACCTTACCTAAAGGAGGTTTGGCGACAATCAAACTTGTAACCGATCATAAAGTCAATGGACAGTAGCCTAGCAGCAAGCCAAACCAAGCGACCTTGAGGTCAAGTGGTGGCTTTGCTGGCTATGGCATTGTGGGCTTGGAGAAGCCATTACGGCAGCAGACTGGGGCATCCAATGTCCAAGGTGCATTCCAAGCAGGCCTTGGTGTTAAGCTTCGACCAGTCTCACCGCCAAGGGACTGACAAGATACCAAGTACTCAGCACTCGGTATTACAAGTATTGGATTGAGAAAGGCATGCCTCTCGGAATTCTTCGTGATCATGCCACCGTCTATCGAGATAGCACTCGAGACGGTAGTGAGATGCTCCACTAGCGTACGATTTCATATCGGAAAGGCTTCCAGTTGTTAGTTGAGTCTTTTCACTTGGAAGCCGCAGGGGAACCGAGCCTCGGACCTAAAGCCATATCCCCGTGTCGGCTGAGAGCGAATGTTTCGTTTGGGCACAGCTGCATCGAGAGAAGAGGAAGGGATCAGGCTGGCGGCGAAGAGGAGGTGAAAGCGCAGGAGCGGTCGTTCATGAGGGCCGCTAACGAGACCTCTACTCGCAGCGATGCATCACAAGGATGGTACAACCCATTGAGATATCTATCACCTGCAGGCCGAAGGGATCTTTGTAGTTTGGGTGCGTTCGTGTAGGTCGCCCAGGGGACAGGTTCGCAATACAAGGGATCAAGAATCTCTGTTCCTCATCTTGGCGGCAGATACCACTCTCCCTCTTTCCATCTTCTTCACACGCTCCTATAACCCTCCTGTTTACGCTCTCACTCAGCCTCATAGCAACGGTCTCGTTTTTGCTGTACTTCCCCGGTACGTCCTGTCCCAAGATGAGTCCCACAGTTGACGACAGCCAGGGGGACTCCATTCTTAGGTCCCTTCGACTTCGTCTTTGTGTTGAAAGTCATTTAATTGCACCCCGATCATACATTACAAACAAATAGTGGCTACGGTACATCTCAAACAATTGGCGTTCTGGTCGATCTAACCGCGCTTGACAGGTTATCTCTGGACTGACACACCAAATCCCTTGCCCATCCTGTCTCCTCCCTAGCATTTGGATGATATTCCCCAGAATAATGACCAGCCTGAGGCCCAGGGTGCCAACTTCTCTTACTACTCGTGGCTAATATGCGCCGGACTATGGCATCTTCCCCTGGAGGATGTGACTTTCTTCGACTTCAAAGGCTGTTTCAACATACCATCGAAGCCCAGTCTTGACCATTTCGTACAATACTAGAATTTCCGGATTGCTGTAGATACTTTTACTGATGTTGTCGGCGCGGCATTGCCATCTTGCCAGATCGGGTAAGTGACGCGAGTAGTTGAAAACCATGGCTTGGCGGAGATCCGTGGTAAGTGCCAGTACCAGGATGCTATTGACCAGAGTCCAAATCCTGTCGGTATCGACTTCTCTAAAGACAATCTACTGCTGATCACTTTGCTCACCAACTCCCCCTTCGACAGCATCACCCGAGGACCGCAATGTCAGTCGCGCTTCGTCCTGTCCTGCGACCCAACTCACTACCGAGTCTTCCTTCGGCCACACCCTCCACAACCTATATCTGTCAAGCATGTCGGCACGCACGACTCATAAAGCGACCGAAGCGGCCGTATACATTCACCCAACTAGTTACGCTCTCTGACGGGAGTGCTTTCACCATGCGAACTACCTCGCCTATACCGGTGTACCGATCGACTCGAGACACCAGAAATTCTCCCTTGTGGAATCCCACGTCGAAGGAGCTCTTAAACGTTGAAGATGACGAGTCAGGGAGGTTGGCAAGCTTTCGAGCCCGATTCGGCACCAGCTTTGACAGTGCAAAGACGACGAAAAAGGCTGAGCAGGATGTTGAGACCACTCCCACACCCTCCTCTCCCTCACCAGAGAGCAAAGCAGCCCCTGCAAGGGAACCGGCTTTTGAGGAGGAGCAAAACATGTTTGCAGAGGATGACATCAATCTATTGGACTTTGTCAGTTCATTTGGTCAAGAAAACACACCACAGAATGGGCAGACGCAGCCGAAAAAGAGTGGGAAGAAGTAGGGTGTTATAATCGACTTTGAGGAGCATCTCTGCATCGCAGCGAACGGGACCATTCAAGATAGATTGGTCAATGTACATTATGTGCTTGTCGAAAGACCAACCAAAGATGACATGGGAACATTGGTCTCTGTATCATGCTACATTGTCAGCTACACATTGTGCTAGTGGCCTTGTTCACGAAGCCGGGCAATATTACTGTCAACTGGCCCTCTTTCTTCGTCACCGCAGGAATTATTATGGCTCAGACCATTGGAAGCGAAGTTCGGCCCAAGGCAGCGATGCTTGTTACTTGTATAATGTGCCCAGCTCAACTTGTGGGTGGACTATATTAATAGGTAGAGGTAGGCCTGATCGAGCTGCCACGGTCTGCCATTCAGATTGCTCGCATTATGGCAACAGATCAACATTGTACATAGATGTTGTGCAACAACTCTCTTAACCTTTCTTCTCTCAAAGGTACAATATAGAACTGTGTATTATTGTGTTTCCGAAAAGCCTGAACTACGCCGGTCTCTGTCCGACCAGTGCCCTTTGGTTGGCTCTGAGTTCGCGGAAACGGAGGGTGGGAGGCTAATCATTCGTGCATCCGGGGATTTGGCGAGTTTGGCTGCTTTGCTCCGCGGTGCAGAAAGATCCAGGCAATAGCCACCACCTCTTTCTCGACCTGCAGTGACAGTACTATATCTCCCGTTTCAACTCTCCATACCTGCAAATATGGATGACTCGCCATGGGGTGGTAGGCGACTGCTTCCGAGGATATTGCCGCCAATCTCGCTGACCACTTTGAGTAGATGTTCCCTCTCAATCGCAGTCAGATAACCCACAAGAACTCGGTAGCTCAGCCAAACCGAATGACAGTATGAACACACACTCTCAGGATCGCTGAGTCCAAGACGCTCACCTGAGATATAGCCCCGTCGTCCGCGAAACAGACCCCGTCCTCCGGCCCGCGGCCCCCTTCGTCTCGAAAGATCCCGGCTCGCAAGATCGAAGTCCAACCGACCAAGCTCGAAGCCGTGGATGATTCCCTCGATCCTCTTGGTCCCTTGGGCGCAGACCCAGCTCCAGCCCCGTCATCCGTATCTGTAGACCAAGCACCAACTCCGCCGAGGAAAGAACTCACAGCCAGAGTCAATCGACAACCTTCTGCGACCTCTCCTGGTTTCGCCGGTTCGGAATATGAAGACACCACGCTTCCTCTGGGGAGACCCAAGGGTCCGCCTCCGGTCCAGCCACAGACCAGCGCTCCTGCAGCCCGACAAACCCCTTCTAGCGTGAGCGTGGAACAAGCGGCGAAACCGAGCTTCGAGATTTCGGTGGGCGACCCGCACAAGGTCGGGGATTTAACCAGCAGTCACATTGTGTACCAAGTCCGCACAAAGGTATGTGAGTTGGTTCAAGGGTGCTACAGATGCTGACGGATTTAGACAACGTCAAAAGCATATAAACAGCCCGAATTTGCCGTATCACGTCGGTATCGGGATTTCCTTTGGCTCTACAACGCATTGCACAACAACAACCCCGGTGTGGTCGTCCCTCCCCCGCCCGAAAAACAAGCCGTGGGTAGGTTCGACAGCGAGTTTATCGAGTCAAGACGTCAGGCTTTGGAGCGAATGCTCAACAAGATTGCCGCTCATCCGATCCTCCATCACGATGCCGATCTCAAGATCTTCTTGGAAAGCGAGGCCTTTAACATTGATGTCAAGAACAAGGAAAACCGGGAACCAGACCTGGGTCAAAATAAGGGAATGCTGAGTGCTATCGGGATCAACGTGGGTTCGTCGAGCGGCAAATTCGTCGAGCACGATGATTGGTTCCATGACCGCAGAGTCTACCTTGACGCTCTAGAAAACCAGTTGAAGGCACTAATGAAGGCCGTCGACACTGTCGTTGACCAAAGGAAGGGTCTTGCCGCCGCTGCCGGAGAGTTCGCCGCGTCGGTCAATAGCCTCGCCCAAGTTGACCTCTCTCCCGCATTCTCCGGTCCTTTACAGGGGTTGTCGGATGTGCAGATGAGGATCCGAGAGCTCTATGAAAGACAAGCACAACAAGATGTCTTGACCCTGGGCATTACCGTGGATGAGTATATTAGACTTATTGGCAGTGTTAAGCAAGCTTTTTCACAGCGGCAGAAGGCATTCCATGCATGGCATGCCGCAGAGAGCGAGTTGGCCAAGCGACGAAGTGCCCACGAGAAGCTCCTGAGGCAGGGTAAAAGCCAACAAGACAAGCTGAACGAGGTTGGTGCCAGTGTTAGCGACGCGGAGAAGAAAGCCCACCAAGCTCGATTATTGTTTGAAGACATGGGCCGACTAATGAGGGGTGAACTGGAAAGATTTGAGCGGGAAAAGGTGGAAGATTTCAAGAGTGGCGTAGAGACGTTCCTAGAGGGTGCCGTTGAAGCTCAGAAAGAGGTATGTCTGACTGTCTCAGGGGACGGCAATATCTGCTAACGTGGCCAACAGCTGATCGAACTCTGGGAAACGTTCCTGCTCCAAATGGATGCCGAAGACGAGGCTCCTTTGAAGGGTCAGCCGGCGTCAGGCGATCCAGCGATATCGGAACATCCTGGACCAACAGGGCAGGCTGGCGAAGGCGAGACTGGCGAGTCTCATGAAAGCGCAGCGCCGGCCACGGCAACAGACGTCGCTCTCGAGCAAGATGCCTAGTATTCATCCCTCGAGCGGGTTTAATGAGTAACCAGTGAAGAAGATGCAAGCAAACACTACCAAAAGGGCGGCATTGAACCATCTCCAGCTTTGCAAGCGGGCTTCTCGGAGTGTGGGTGCGTTTATGCGTTGATTCACTTATCGCTAGATACCCAGCCTCATGCATGCATGACCTCTCTATTCACTCAGACGCCAGGTGCCTTGTTTCCATACAACGACTGGGCTCTTTGAGGGGTGGAATTTGTCTCTGTCCTGTGTGATGATTTTCTCTTCTGTTCACCGACATCTTCTGGGTGCGGTTGCACCGTCAGTCCAACGCAGGTCACCGCAGGTCACCGCGTTGTCCCAACGCCCTTCCTCCCTCGCGTTGGCCCAACCCACTCACTTTGCTGAGATTCACCAATTCCAATTTCAATTCCAATTGCGCTTACTGGAAACCCCCAGATTGACAGCGAACAGTCAGACCATTTCATCCTCATCACGCCGCTTATCCTTTCGACGTGCCTTCCTTGTCATTTTCCTTCTCAATGAGTCCGTTCCTCCCTCGTGAACCTCACTTTGACGACCCGTTGAGCAACGCGATGACACACATTTGCGAACCGGACCACAGTCCAATCTCCTGCTCAGCGACCAACCTTCCCTCTCCAACCTCCAGTCACCGCGTCATTGTGACGGCCCTGCATCCAGACAACAGCGCCAGATTCACCAGAACGGTTATGGAGATGATAGACACCACGGTTCCCACTCAGTCCAACACTGCGGACGATGTGTCAGCGGAAATCGCGAGGTCCCAATGGGCGGAATGGCGAAGCGAAGATTCACAAGCCTCAGATCCGTCAACGACTGTGAGTGAGGTCGATCTCAGCACAAGTACAAGCTCAACGGCAGTCGACACCGCAAGCCCGACACCTCTATCATCATCATCCACCTTGCCTCTGCTGTCGACATCTCTGTCTATGACCACGGTTCTCACATCGTCACCATTGTCATCACCCAGCTTTACTGTGACTTACAGTGGTTCACCAACATCCAGCGATTCGACCGCATCTTCTGCCGTCAACAACCTCGTCTCACCTCCGTCCTCTGCCTACACCACGGGCATTTACATTGCGCTGGGAATATTCTTATTCTTTGGCATCTTGTGCGCTTTGGTCACCAGTTCTGCCATTGCAAATGCTGTCAAAGGATTGTTTAGGCGGGGAGGGAGAGCAACAGAACAATGACGACAAACAGGAGCCGCATCGTGAGGGTGATCGGGAGCGACCTTCAAGCGTTGGATTTTGGTCCATGTGCGCTTGAAAAAGAGCAAGATACCACCAAAGAGTGAAATAATGGCGAGACGGCAACAACGTGCGGCAATGTGACCCGCATAAGACAAAGGAGAATCAAAGCAGAGTGCTATTGTGTGAATGATTAGGAGTTTGGCGTGAAAATTGTGGGTAATTCATGTAAGGGCCTGTTGAGAACTGTCTGCTGTTGTCAATCGTGTGCGGAGGTCAAAGGTCAGCTGGCGGCTTTGTACAGCATATCCCAGTTGTGCAGTGTCCAATAAGTCATGCAACGAGTTTTCTTTCGGCAACAGTTCGTAATGTGGTGTGGTATGGTGCTGTTGACCTTGATAACTTGTGGGCAGATACACGGGTCAAAGATTTCTTTTTCAATCAAATCAAAATTGTCATGTCCTTCCTTGTCTGATGAAGCTTCTGAAAGAGTACCTACCAATGTGACCCCCGAGGTTCACTGGACTCCAATGGCGAGAAAATGCGGAGTTAGTTGGACTTAGCGAGGCCAAGTACAATGGTAAGAGGCGGGAGAGCTAAGTAGGTGATTAGTATTCATTCATTCATCCATCCATCCATTCAATGCGGAGAGAGAGTGAGAGGTGTATGGAGGTATGTATGTATGTACGGAGCATATAATGACGATGATGATACCCAATGATGCTGATGTGTGTGTGTCTCTCTCCACCTTCAATGCTATTCTTTCCCTCCATCGCTATATCGTCAACTTCACATTCCACCGTCTTGATCCTCTGTACTACTGTTCTCCGTGTGATCTGCTACTTCTGTCTGTCCCTTAGGGATTTTCTTTCTGCGGCATCTTTCTAGCCTCCCTCACTGTCTCCCCTCGCTGCGAGGAAAGCCTCCTTGGAAGTTGATATCATCAAGTTCCTTGGCCAGCTACAGCCAGAGAAAAAGGACGAGGACGAAGGAAGGCAAGAAGAGAAAGGCAGAACTAAACCGGGATACGATGCCTTTTTACGAGGTGAGCCAGACCCCAGAAGGATATCCCGATGAGTTGTGTTGTGTCGTGTCGTTATTATATGCCTGATCTGCTCTGATGGGGGGGTCTGTCTCTGTGCCTCCCCATCTGGTAGCTACCCATGAAGAGAGGGGAAGAGGAGGAAGAGAAGACAAGGGGGTTGCAGCCTCGTGATATGGTCATGTATGAGAGAGTATCAACGTCTCGTTTCATATTGCTGCTCTGTCTTCCTCACCAAACTTTGGCTACACTTGCCATTCTGATTGTCTCCTTTCCCCCCTGGCTATCTCTCGGTCTGCGTGTGTATGTGCACACCAACCACCCCGTTCTTGGTTTTTGGTTCTTGATGTTGAAATACCTCCTCTTGCACCGCCAGATCCAACACACGTACCCTCTCACGCGGGACCAAAAACACCGTTTCGCCCAGGCCGTCACGCGCCTGCACTCGACGACCTTTTTGACCCCGTCGCTGTTTGTCAACGTCAGCTTCCACCGTCTCTCTGCGAAGTCCACCTCCAAGTCCAAATCCAAATCCAACCCGCTCTCTTCCGAATCGTCGGCGAGCGATGCCAACGATAATGAGGACGACGACGAAGAAAACACGTACTTTCTCGCCGGCGAGCCCGTGGCGCACAACCACGCGGGCCCGAACAGGATCCTCGCCATGGTGCGCACGTCGGCGACCCGCACCAAAGCCGTCTTTGACGATCTGGCCGAGAAGATCGAGGCCGAGTGGTACGCCGTCGTCGGCGGCTCCGATGCCCCCGGCTCGGGCGACGAAGCAACGGCGACGGCGAAGGCGAAAAAGATGCACTTTATCGTCTTCTACCCCATGATCGCGGCGCGGGAGAACGGCGTGACCATTCCGGATGTAAGTCTACTTTGCCCCCCCCTGGATAATCCCTATATATACCTTCGAGCTACTCACTCACTCACTACTGTACTTGCCGTACTCACCTACCCGTGCAACTTTGCAGGCCGGCTCCGAATCGACGTGGCTGCGCTCAAACATGCCCTTTTTCAAGACCCAGGCCCACGAGCAACACGACGACAATTTCCGCAAAATGCTTGACGAGATCGAGCGGCGGGATGATCTGAGGAAACTCATCGAGTAAATTCCAAGAAGAGAAGAAGAGGGAAAACGAGGGGTAGGGAGAGAGGTGTGTAGAGGCAACATCATTAAGTTATTCAGATCGACGACTGGCCACGAGTGCGAGGTAAAAGGGAATGAAATCCTCCGGGTCAGGTCAATTCAGGCCAGAACGAGGATATTCATGGCGCTGTTCGGCCGTTCAGGTCTATTCTCAACATCTCAGCATCACACTCGTTAACCAAGGTCAAGAAGGCAAAATGCAATTGCAATCAGGAAGCTCTGTGAATCAATCGATATAATCCAGACCTCTGCTTGCCCATTCCGTCCATGTCAAATCATGCTTGAAGCATGCCGCACTTGTTGCTTGTTAAGATATACCATACCTATACCAACAGACCTGACTTCGCCGCTTTCCTTTCTTGCCCAACAGACCCACATTAATCATCACTGATGCCATCTTACCCTTTCGCCATCTTATCAGCAGCCGTGCGTCGCGATAAAGTACGGTCAAGTTTCCTATTCGCCGATGTTCACCCCTTCAATTTATCTATCATCATCCATCTCGGAGACATCTGCCCTGATGATGACAATCTTGTCTCCCCTGTCTCTAGCCTCGCGCTCTGGGCTGTCACGTATCTCCACCTCGACCTTGACGCCCTGCCGCTGTTTCGAACCACTGCGGCCTGGTCCGGGGCTAAGGCTGAACTGCTGCTGTACAGAGCGTTTCTGTTCCCCTAGTACAGGTCGATGGGTGGAGATGGATCTTCCACGAATGGGAGTGTGCGGAGGTTTCCGTGGACTTGACCCAGATTCACTCTCCGGATCAATGGGTGCAGGTGGTGCAAGGACCTGTTTCTCTGACATGGCACGTTGTAGAGGAGTCCTAGGGGTGGGCTTGTTATCGCTGGTCTCGGCGAGAATTTTCAGGTTGTGGAATCCCTCTTTCTTGGGAGTCTGCATTGACGTTGGCTCAGCGGTTTTCTCTTGTCTTGTCTCGTCGTGGCTTGTTTCTGTCTGTCTTTGTGGTGGTTGGGTTCTGGTCGATCTTCGGCTGAGGCGACCTTTCTCGTCGTGTCGTCGTCGCTGCTCTGCATCATCTTTCTCGTTTGCAGCTTGAAGCAAATCCTTGACTTTACTCCGGACAATACTCTCTCGCGTGGAGGGATAATGTTCGTCCTTCGCCTCCGCAGTGCCCGAGGGTCCCTCAGTCTCTTGAGGAGGCGCAGAGGTGCCCTTGTTAAAAATGCTCCATCTAAATGGCCAGCTCAATGAAGGCTTCCTGTCTTCCTGGAAGACATCGTCGCTCGCGGCGCCTTCGCCTGTAGGACCAGGGCGTTCAGCGTCGGCATATTCCTTTTTCAATGTACTCGGAGGTCTGCTGGTCTTCTCTTGTGTAACAAGCGTTGGCAATGTCAAGGGAATCAAGGGAGTGCCCGGTCTTTCCTCAATTGTGTCTCCAAACTTGATACGGTGAATCTTTTTGATCTCCTTGCGTGGAGGAGGCGGGTGATGTGAATGAGGATGTGATGGTTCATGTTCGTGTCCGAAATGTTGACAGACTCGATCATGTTCTGTAAGCTTTTGGCTGAGGCTCTCAAAGAGGGCAGCTCTCTGCTTGACAGGACTCAATTCGCTGGTTGGGACTGCTTCTGGTTTCAGCTGCGGCGCGGCAGGAGACTCTGGCTTGTGAGTCTGTTTGCTACTTAAATCAGCCTGTCTCTGGTCCTCCGTCTCCTTCCTCCCCTCGTACTCTACTCGCATTGATTCCTCACTGCTACGAGGCACGACGGATTCAGTGCTCCTTCGCGTCGACCGCTGACGAGACTGTGATGGGCGACGATCTTGCCGTGCGGATGCTCGACGAAGGACGAAGCCGGCTTTGGGCGCGAGATTGCCATGCTGGTCATTGGGAGGAACATCAGGTTTGGGTGAGCTATTCTTGATCGCGTCATCCAACATGTTGTTCAACTCGTCCATCGTATGGGAGCGGCCGCGAGATGGTTCTTCTCGATTTGACTGTTGTTTCGGGGCGACGGATCGAAGTCGAGATCTAGCCATGGTAATCTCTAGGGCAGGATCGTTTGCGACGTTTTCCATTGAACGATGCCGATGGACTTGATGAGCGACTTGGCGCAGTGCAGGCCGCCGGGCAGGGGATCTTTCATCATCCGGTCCGTCCATGCTGGTGAAAGGCCGCAAAGGAAAAATCTCGTGGTTATCTCCTTGCTCATGGCCTTTGGTCCCCTTGTGAAAAATGGAAGCGGCGCCTGGACGTCCCTCTGCTAGGATCCCTTCGCTGCTGTCCCCAAACGTTCTTCTGGCTGAAGATGCGAGACTAGAGTTCCTTCCTATATCAGCAGCGATGGCACTGAACCCTTTGGCTTGGTCTAGAGCACGAGGTGGGAGAGAGAAGGGTGGGATGCTTGTCTCGAGTTGCTGGGCCGCCTGGAAAACTCGAACACGGTTGGCCACCGTGCCACCTTGCGGACTGCGGATTGATCAGCATGCCGGGGCTCGACGAAGGTAAACCAAGAGAACAGACCTCTGCGAGCTATCCATGTTTGGAGATGAGTAGAGCGGCTATGTTGATATGGGACCTATCATTACGACCGCGGCGCTTTGATGGGAGAGATAAATAATAAATCAAGGTAAAAAGAATGTAACCCGAGAGAAGAGAGCAGGGAAAGGATCGTTCCTGACGGGGAGACTGTGACGCACACAACAAAACCACGACAAGGCAGGAGCATGAACCACATGGGCCGGGGTTTTATGGGATGCAGAACCCGGATATCATGTCTCCAAGCACCTTCTCGCACACAAAGGCAATCTGCTGCTGAACTGTTGTAGAGAAAGAGAACACGAACAAAGTCAAGTAGCACACGGAAATTGTTCAATTCAAGCCATCTGAGACCTGGATAGCACTTCTCCTTTCCGGTGATCCCTCCGCCTTACTCTATATGTACAAAGCGTAGTGAATCAACCTCTTACTTCATTGCGGCTTGCAACGACTCGAGAACCTGTGTAAAAATGTTGTCAGCACACCACTCGGTTAGCCCAGCTTGTATATTCTCACCTCGAGCTCAATCTTAGCCTCCGCAATGTCTTGCTCGCTTCCACTCCCGCTGGCAATCTTTTGAGCCTCCGCTATTTGTGACTTAACCGCCTCTTCACTAAAGTCCTCAAGGGGGAAACCTTCGACGGCGTTTATGCTCAGCACGGAGTCTGGTTGAACGACGGCGAAGCCTCCCGAAACTGCCAGCAAGCCATTTGGTATTAGTGATTGATTCTCTCAGCTTATATATGTAGACCCCTCTTTTAAATTAGGAACGTACGGAAAAATTGTTTGCTTCCACCACTCTCCTCGATGATTTCGACCAACCCCGGTTTCAGCTGTTCAATGGATGGAACGTGCTGCGCAAGGATACCCATTTCTCCGGACTCGGCAGGAATGTTCACCTGTACACTGTAGGAGGTGCTGTCAGCTCGGATCTTTTGGCGAGGATTCTTAGCCTGGGTTCGAGGAGGCGGTTGGGAACGTACACATCCTGTGAAGAATAGATGGACTAGATAATCGACCAAATTGTCAGTTCAGCTCTTCCAAATACAATCCTCCTTCTATTGCTTTGCGGGCCAGGGAACTCTGGCGGACATACCTGGTGAGGAAGTGCCAGGGAGAGCTTTATTTTGTCGGAGACGGCCTCGGCGTACCCTCGTCGCTGGATCGGTTTCAGGGCAATCGTAGACCTGGCGCGTAGCGCTGCTCGGGACAGTCGGAGGGCACTCATGGTTAAGGCGAGCTCAGTGATGTTGGAAGAGGAATGCCTGTGAGCGATATCAAGCTCCGATTGAGCTTTCTGCGGACCGTGATGTCGAGATGGGCCAAGCTGCAAGTCCGTAATCGGTCTAGGCCAGAAATCTCAATATGGGCAAGTTGGCCGACCCGCCAAGAAAATCTCTCGAGTGCAACTGGCGAGGCTGTGAGGCTACGAGGCTTCCTCTCACCTCTACGCCTCTCTCGTGTTTAGAATAATCGCTTTACATATTACTCGCTCTGCCTGAGCGAGGATAGCTTATCCGTGATTGACCAATAAACTTCATATCGACCAGATATATCTTCTGGGACAGTAACCGCCCAATGAGAGTCGGTTGTGAAACAAAATGATCTGTGACATTTGACATGTGCATCATCTGCGTTCAGGATCAGGACCGATAATCTCATCAGAAGGACAAGAATCGTCGAGAGCGAATAATCATTCATACGGTTTCTGGCTGTCTTGCCATCATAGGCGACACCCGACTGGTCACCTTCCAATGGTGTTATATTTGTGAGGATATATGGTTACTCAACCCTCAGTGTTCGTAGAAATACAACCCTGGATGCAAAGCGGTCACTTTGGCGCCCTCGCTTTAATCGAGACAACAGCTTGTACTCGCTACTCATAGAATGATTGCGGACAGCGGGCTATCGTCTCTTGCAGTAATGTACCAAGAGACCGTGGCTGTAGCTCACAACACTGTGGTCCAATCTGTCATGGTGCATGGATCAACGGCAGCATCCACAGACGACCCAAGGCCAAGTCATGCCACCACTGATAGCATTAGAATGAATATAGATGCGCCGCAAAATGGCATCTCGATCCTGCACCGGACGTTGATATCCTGTGTTTGCTCTCTGTGTGCATTCAGGCTCTTCATTGCTGCAATTCGTAGCGGTGAAGCACTGTACCTGGGTAAAGTGGCGAACCAGAATCATACCACCGCGAGTTGCGTCTAAAGCCATTTAGTCCAAGTCAGATAATAACCGGTACGCTGGTGCGTTCGGTTATCAGCACTCGAGTGATGCGAACGAACTTCGAGACTGCCATTCTCATAGATAAAGCTCTTCCATCCCTGCCGGCAGTTTGAACAACTCGAATCCTTCTTCCACCTTCTTGTTCAAGGGGTTTTCATCCATCCTCGCCGAGCCTGTTGCATTCTTTTCCCAACGATCCAGAAGACCGACGTCCCACTCCTGAAAGGTTCGCGCCGAGGGGGGAAGGATTTCTGTGCTTTCTTCCAAGGTCCGTCTGAAGTCGGAAAAGTCTTCTTCGGGAACAACAAGCTCTTCACAGTTCGAACCAGCACCATCCAGAAACTCCTCTGGGTTAGGAAGCGATTTGTAAAATACCTTCATGGCCCGGTGAGCAGTGGGTCCACGTTTACTGCTGGAGTAATAGATATCAGGATTGAAAATCCAGAGGAGAAGACCTGGACGCCCACTTTCGGACTCAGATGGCTTGTCGTCATGGACGACCACCCTGCGATTGACCGAGCTCCCAATGAGTGACAGTAGCTGAGCGGTCAGAAAGACAGCTGCCGGGAATCGCTCGGGCGCTTGGCCTTGCTCTGGAACTACTGCTAACCTGGACTTGTAAAGACGGTAGTTGTTCTCACCCGCTGCGCCAGATCCGAGCCAGCCGTTGCAAGCAAGGCAACGAAGACTATCGACGCCTTCCTTCGTAGCATCCTTGGTCACCTGAAGAGAGAGTGTGTCAGCTGGAATGTACCTCGCGCATATCCCTTCGCACAGTGCTGCTCAGACGCGCCAAGGTGAAATGAGGAGGTGTGGTGTGGTCCCGAGCGGCAGAGCATCCATCACTGAAAAGGAGGTTGATACTACCACCAGGTCACCGATCATAGATTTGATGTGCGGCGAATGTATCAGAAACTAGATCAATAGATTCTTGGTTTTGACACCTGAAAAGCTTCTTTCTTTACGCCGACGATGACGACCACAGGCTTTGCTGCTAGGGATTCAGCGGTGGTCCGACTCACCTCGATATTCACACAATCTTCTCCACACAAGAAAAACGAAACGGTATCCACTAAACCCACCCCAGCAGAGGGAGTGACTCTACCCTTTGCGGCGATGTTCGCGGACTGGGCTGTTTGATCATGCGTAGACGACTTGTTGTGAGGTTTGTGGCAGAACCAAAAGTCCATCAACTCGGCCCAGTTCTCGCTTGGCAAATCTTTCCAGGTGACGACTTTGTCCGACATCAGAATAGTAGCCTCGCATTGGTTGCAGGAAATAGAACTATGTCCATGCAGGCTGACTGCAGACCAAGGTGCTTCAATATCGCTCAATCCATCACTTGCAGACTTTAGCTGCCCGACGTCGTCGATCTGCAACCGGGTCGAGATTTCTGTCCTCTTATCAATGGGAAATGTGACGTGAGCAGTGCCCGAAATCTGAGTTGGGAGATAGATGCTGGAAGATTCACCGTCGTGAAGGGCGGTGATGACTTTCTTGTCTGACGAAAGTAGTATTTTCGTGTGTTCATTCTTCTCCGTTTGTAGAGAGGCGTGCAGAGTTAATTGCCCGATGTGGGTCAGGGCTTCCGCGTAAAGAACAATTTTTGGCTTAGGCATAGTCGCAAGGCCCTGGTGGCGTGACAGATCATAGCAGTCCTGGACTTGTTTCAGGAATATGGATGGTTACAACTCGAACTTTTGAGAGGACATGTGGGGTTTTTGACCGATCAGGGTCCTGGACAACGGGTGGGAGCCTCAGAAATCCAATCAAACCGTGTTTCAGGACGAGCCGAGGATTGTTGAACGTCTACTCGTCTTCTCAGAAGTCCCGAGGGGTTTGTAATGGAATAGCTGAGCTCTTGAAACAACACAACTGAGGCGGTTTACCCGTAAGAGTGTCGCTCAGGCTATACGAGGGGGGTGGTGAAGGAGTATCTAGACCGGATCAAGGGAGGGGCGAGTGGTGTGCCTTGAGAGAGTGGTGGGACGATCTTGGGGGTGGTGGAAGAAAACCGGCCTCGGTTCGCTGCCGAGCTGACGTTTTCAAGAGTTGGCTTCCACCCCTTCCAAGTGGGTAAGGAAATACAGAGGTGAGAAAAAGATAGGAACGTAGTTGATGGCCTTCTTGAGGGCGAGAAAAACAGCCTTGCCAAGCACCGGCTGAGGCTAACAATACTCAATGACTTGTGGTCACGTCAGAGCGATTTTGCGGTTGCTCATAGAAATATGAGCAGCAATCTGACCAAGAAAACAGCACCGGTGTGCCACTGCGAGGAAGGAGGGCGCGAGTCGCCGATGGCTCTTTTTGGCAATGCCCGACGAGGCGGTCGTCGTGAGCGAGCTGTGACTGTGTGTCGGTGTGTTTGTCATCGAAGGGGGGAGACGACATGCCACGGGCGCAGCCTGGCAAAGCTTGCGAGTTGCGTTCGAACTGAAACTTGGCTTTTCCGGTGGGGTATATGCCAAGCAGATTATGTGTGTTGTGATTGGCTACTGGCTCCGCGTAAGTCTGGGCGGAATCGCGCTTCCACCATCACAACCAAGACACCTTGGGCTCCGGTACACATCATTCCCAACCCTTCGAGAACCACAATAGTTCCGAGAAACACCATCCCAGAACAGACCAGTTTCAAGAAGACCGTCTGAACTCCCCCCGATGAAGCTATTTCTCATGGTGAGCTAGCATGCTTGCAGAAAATCGACGGTGCTTGTTCGGCCTTTGTAAATCTTACCACACGCCCCTCATCCATCATGCGTTGATCACTTGCGCACTCGCCCCAAAGAGCATTAGGATGTCCCAAGAATTCCCTGCGGCCACTTGTAACACGACGTCTATTCTCTTTCCCCGCTACTTCATCCCGTCATCAGCCGGCCCGTCCCTAATCGCGCATCCTGATAGAGAAGTCGGGATCCGGAGACCAGTGTGCCGCAAACTTCTCAATCCTGAATCTATAACTACATGCCCTGAAAAAAATTGTATCCTCCAGACAATCTAGGTGTCCTCCGACGCACAACGCGTGTGCACCCTTTCCCGTGTTCGGATTCGCCGCGGGGATCATCCCCCTCCCCCATATCAAGCATCCATTGCCATGGAGGCCAACCTCGACACCGCACAGAAGCATCTGCATCACCATTACCCTGAAGAGTAATTGGCCCCTTGCCCCTCACTATGATGCAGCACTTGGATTAGTCGGTCCATCCTTGTACAGGGAATCTTCGTAGCACGATCGTATTCGACAACAGGATTCGAGGCCCTCTTTTTAACAGGGATGCCCACATTTGTGGCATCTAGTGCCGCTGCAACTATCTGTCAGCCTGGCTCGATTGTTGTTGCTGTTGAGGCGCAGTGGCTGCTGCGAACAGGATAGAAACCCTTGAGCAAAGGAGGGAACTTACGGAATGACCCAAACTTCTGCTCCCTGGCTTTTGCAACGGGGGCACCGTACTCCGTTCATCTTCACCTCGAATTCATCAGCTTCTTGCTTGGGCTATGCTTCCAACAATGGGAATCACCGGTTTAGTGATGACATTCGGACGGCTCTGAGGCCGAGTGATCGGGTTCGCCGATTCCCTCTTGAAGGATGGGACGCTGTTGAGGGCCCTCCTTGTAAAGGCCATGATGCGTGGGCCGAGGACGAGATATCAACGTGGGTATTCAGACAGCCTCTGAAGGAATCTGGATCTGCACCTTGGAGTCGCAACAAGGTTCCGCTAGAAGGAAATGGACATAGGGCTGGCCGAAGTAGTGACTTGTTGACCATTATATATCCCCCGATTACCAAAACATGAGCTCCGAAAACCTTGCCGGCACAGGAACCTCATATCCGTCCGTGGAACTCAAAAGTTCCAAGGACTGGCAAGGTCCAGGAGGAGGTCCGTACCCACCAGTATGCATGCTGCCTTGAAAAAGTAGTCGTTCTAACCCCGGTCTTCGGATTTTGCTGACTCTATATCCTCGCCCGGTGCCATGTGAGGAAAATGGAACGACCTTCTGCCGACTGAATTGACAAGTCGTGGCCTCCAGTCATCAAGCAAGCTGAAGTCTCACCAGACAACCGGCGGGTCATCGTTCAAGAGCGGAATATCTGGGTTCAAAGGTCCCAGTCTGTTTTCCGAATGTGTCTGGCTGGGAAATGGCTGCACTCGCCACATGTGCGACGACAGATACTTGCAAGTCAGAAGCAGTCCCACCTGTCATGTCACCTGGTAGGGACATTCCAATCGCGCTGAAAAGAAAATCCTGACGAATGACGGTTCAGTCCGCATCCAAGGTGGGTATGCCATTCCCGATAAGCTCGGCCTCCAGCAAAGTCTGTGCACGGCATCGAGATTGTAACGACATAAAAACCGGAGGCTCGATTTCGCAGGCGTTGTGACGAGCCGTGTTTGGCATCCGTGGACCGGTCGAGGCTTCATTCATAGTGGGATTGTGCACCAGGCATTGGGGGCCAAGAAGCAAAAGTTTCTTACGTGGAAAATACGAGCAAAGAGCCGATCCTCCTTCTTAGGAGACTCAGTGCCACGCGCCATCCAAACTGACCGAGTACTCGTAGTACAGTCATTTTCCAGGAAAGCCTGGCTTGCTGGCCCAAGAAACAGTCGGAATCAGCGCTAACAGCAGAGTCTTGGACCGACACTCTTGCAAATTCGTCCAGCACTTTTCATTGGCTGCACAGGGTCAAACGATGTGGTCTAATCCTGGAGACTCAGGGGTACCAAGACTCTGGACCCGCATTCTTCGCCCTTATTGTCCTCGGGAGTATGGTGGAAAAAATTGAGAGTTCATGCACGTTGTTCTGCAAAGGGCAATGATATAGGCGTACGAGGCAGTCCGGCCGCACCTCTCCCCGTTGGCCGTCAGATGCCTGCCAAACCTGCATTTGCAAACCACATGATGGTAGTGGGATCATTCCCAAGAGAGCCTTCTGCTCAAGCGGGGAAGGTAAACCAGGGGGTTCCACATCTCGGCCAACCACTCAACTCGTGCGCTTACAGACATGAACAAGCAGTGCACCGTATGATGGCATTCCTGACGAATCGAGCAAATGAATGAATCGGTACCCTTGCTGCAGGCGGTCGAGTCGAATGCAGGCCCATGCCAGTAGGTTATCTTTGGAAAGCGAGCGGTCGTCCATGATTTTTAGTCTATGCACAGAATTAGAAAAGTTCAACTTCTCTGCAGCCCTCTGCAGCCACAATGTGACCTGTCACGTAGAAAATGATGCTCGGTGCAGATGAGTGTGGGCAGGCGAATGTCAAACATGCTGTGTAACACGATCGTACAGGAAGATCGCATGCGTGTCACACAATCCTGCAGCAGCTCCTGGTCGTGCATCGGCAGCCCTGGGAGGCTCGAGCCTCTCGATCAGGCCCTTGATCAGGCCCGAATCGGAGGTCGTTTTCTTCGCCATGAATCCAAGGTGCTGCAGACTAGCAGTCCTGTGGAGATGCAGGGTGTCGCCCAGCTCATCATGCAAGCGTTACCCGTAACTTAACAGCCCAGCATGCCAGCCACCGGAAAGCCTCTGGCTTACTTTGCTGCTCGGTGTGAGCTGAACATGGAGATGCGCAACGAAACCTTCGTCGGTATCCCGGGAAGATGCGGACACAAGACAGGTCAAACGGGGGTACAAGTAAAGCAGTACCAGACCAGGAGAAAATTGCGGTGAAAATGATGTAGACCGAGGCATTAGGAGAACCTTTGTCGCTTTCCGCCATGCAGACAGTGGCGTGACAAACTTGCCCTCCGTACAGTCGCGCATGTATCTTTTTTACAGGGACAAAATAACTCTGGACATGAAGCAAGACATATCAGGAAGGGATAAACAAAAAGGTACGTACCGGATGAAGCTCAGCTCTTGAAGAACATTTGACATATTCAGCCAACTCATTAACTCGCGACGGAAATCAGGAGAATCGGTGCGGCCGGTAGCGGACCTACGTTTGAAAAGGCCGGAGTCGACATCTTCACCGCTATGTGATTCGGGTTCGTCTTTGGGTTTGCCCAAACCCGAGACCTTGCTGGGGTCGGGAGAGCAAAGTGAATCGACGTGTAGCTGCATTTTGACATACGGTTTCATCTTGGGACCGTGCGAGGAGTCTTTATCCGTGGAGACCGGAAGTCTCTGCCCTGCGAGGAGTCGTATTTCCAGATCTAGCCGTTGCCGTTTGGGCTCAACTCCCTCTTGCGATTTTGAAACCCCAGCTGTTGCTGTACTGCGGTAGCCTTCCGGCTTGAGAATCCAACCACCCGTCCCAGTAAACATTCCTTCGTTGAGCATCATTCCCATGTCCAGCTTCTGCCAATTCAGAGCCACCATTTGCGCGCCTTGTCTCCAATGGAAGATCGGATCGACATTTGAGCTGTTAATTCTGGTCCCCCGGGGGAACACACGCATCAGGAAATTTCTGTTGTGCTTGAATAACGCGGGACCGTGGGACGGGTCATCCTGCATATCCCGGGCCTTGCTCTCGGACAAGCTGAAAACGTGTGTCGGGATAGTGGCTTCCGGCTGTGAGAAATGCTTGAACGTATAGGCCCGAGTATAAATCCCTAGTTCAGAGAGCGCAGCCAGCACTTTGGAGGCTTTCTTTCGTTTCTCTGAGGAGGTCGATATCGCATCGACACCCGCACCCTCGGAGGAATTTGAGCTCACATGTTCAATGGGATCATTGGACTCTCCAGTCTGGGAGTCCGGGACCCACTTGACTTTGATTAAAATTTTCTTCATGAGCGACTTTGGAGAGGGAAGCGCTGAAACGTCTGTTCCTTTGGGGAGGTTCACCAGAAACTCGGACCAGACATCGCGCATAATCTCGACCATGACCTCTTGCTGGACAAGGGAGGCATGCACTTCAAGAGACACGATTAACGGCAGCTCTGTGCTCACGAAAGCCGAATCTCTGATAGCGTGGCAGACGGCGCGAAAGGTGATAGGATGGGTTAAAGTGTAGCCATGGAGGACTCGCGGCTCTCTTTTATCAGATAGGGGGGGCGAAGGGTGCGGTGAAAGACGATTTGGGTCAAGTGAGGACGACTGAGTCTTTCGTGGTGAGCCCGACCTGTCAGTCCCATTCAGCGATTCGGTGGTTTGAGTCCCGGGTGAACCAGTTGGTAAGGTGGAGCTGATGTTCGTGCTGGCCGCGTGCGATTCTGAGCGAGAGCTCGAGCGCATTCGTGCTGCTCGAGCTTTGACCCTGTTCCAGCGTGACTGCTTTAGGTCAGACTTAGTAGACTGATCCTCGTCGCCTTCTGAGCTGCTGGATTCAGAGTCGCTCTCCCCGTCCCACACATCTATCTCCAAGCACCTACAGCCGCGCGTGAGTACATTGGTGTAGGCGTACACAGAGGCATCGCCATAGAGCTGGTGACCAGAAAGGTAGGTGTTATGGCTGGAGCTTATGAAATAAGACGACATGGGATAGCTCAGATCGTTGTGCACAGGTGCCGACATTGCGTTTGACTTGTCTGAGGCCATGTATGTCAAGAACGACTTTTCATCGGTGAATGTTTCCCCATCTTGTGACGAGACGTCTCTACTCGCCGAAACGAGGTGGGAAAGGACGGCTTCCGAGAAAGGCTCCAAAGCAGTACCACTGGCAGCCTCTGACATCTGGCCGCCCCCTCCAGCACGAAGGGGAAGTTGATGGCCCAAACTTGTACGTGGTATCATTTTGTGTGTGTATTTTCTTCCTTCCCTTACACGGAACAGGTCGCTGGGGATCGGCCGGCGCAGGGTCAAAAAGGGAGGCTGCGATAGTGTTGCGAGAGGTGTCCAGTTGGAGGAGGCACGTTGAGGTGATGATGACAGTCTTCAAGTTCATTTCACGAAGAATGGGCGAAAGAGAGGCATTGAGGGGCGGAATTCAGGCATATTGGATGTGGGAATTGGCAACTATCATACAGGATCCAGAAAAGTTGCAAAGTGATGCTGGCAGGAGGGGTGTGTCGCTAGGGAGCAATGCACCAACTGCTCAGCCATACAAGTAGAAGGATCGTCCAGGAGGAATGTCACCTACGACTGGCGTTTGCCATCATTGCAGACTCATTCACATAGTTCCTGGTAGAGCTGAAAGGAACTTGTCGTGGTCTTGGGTCTCGCTAGCTGCGTCAGGTTTGGTGTTGTGGGCGTCGTGGCACGGCAGGAAGCCCTGGAGGTGCCTGGCAGTGCCTGGCACAGCCTGGTGAGGCCCCAAACCCTGAGGGGCGTGGGGGCCCTGCGGCCCTGCATTATTGTGCAGCTCCACAAAGGAATGTCGTATGCCAAGAAGCACTGCTCCTCCATCCTTGCTGGAGCCCGCGGGAGCCTTACAGGCTCTGAGTACGAGTTCCTCGTCTGTCTTCCACAGGATGTAGTCCTCGTTTGAACAATTCCCCAATCTCTGCTAGAACAATGATCCGCTCCGCCCATAGTCTGTCCCGTGAACCTGGGATGCGCTCGATGGGTAAGTTCCTCACTCTAACACAGGACTCCTTTACCAGCCTCAACAGTGTTCGCGATCAACTTGCTCTTGTCCGTGCGCAATCGTGTATCTTCCCCTCCCTTCGTGTCCTGTGATCCAGATTAACGGGTAGCCTCCAGTTCCGCTTCGACACGTCTTCTAAAGTTCTCATAGAATCCCATGCCTCTGAACCCATGTCTTTCCTTGCATACTTTCCAGCCTTGGCGTCTCAGTTCATCGATCTTCTCCTCCTTGATTTTGCCTCGAGATTCTCCGCAACGAGAGGGGTGGTCACATCCGTCCCTCACGAGGTCATCACTTCGACGTACACATGCTGAGCTTGGGGCCACCTTCGACGTTGAAATGGTGGAAGCGACCTCGAACGACCAGAAACTTGCCAACCTCTGCTTCGGCCCCAAGGTCCTAGCGGCGCTCCTCTCGCCTTGGATTTTCTGTACTCGGCCAATTTCCACATTCACATAGGCAATGTGCTTTCTTAGCTGGGCACGAAAGTCCGCTAGATGCGCGTTGTAAAGCGACAGCGCAGGTGAAGCGTAGCCGCTGAGGTACATTTCGAGATGTTCATTGTGTGGGTCCGGACTGAACGCATCGCGAATCATTCTGAATCGTGGAGATGCGACATCAGGGGAGGCCGCCGCGGTCTCCAGTCCGTAAATCTGCTCTCTCGAGGGGGATTGTGCCCCCGCTGAAGGAGGTGACAGAGGCAGTGGCAGGATTCCTTCGAAGCGTGCGATGAGTGTTTGAACCGCGGTTTTGCGCATGAGAGGGTCCTGAATGATGCGAGTGCCTTGGATTTTGAAGTCGGCTCTGTGATTGAATGGCAAAGGGGGAAGCGGTCGACTATTATCAGTGATGTCAAGGAGCAATGAAGACGCACGTTTGGGGTTCCGGCTGAATAGAGGCGATGGTATCAAGTTGGCTTGTAATACTTGTCTGGAGCTGAAGCTGCGCTGTAGTCGAGCCTGGTATGGTGCCGGGGCAGCTGGAGTGGCCGGGTGCTTCACTGGGTCGTATTTTGAAGCTCCTTCTTTTAAATCGACATGGTGGTCCGGTATTGACTTCCCTTGATATTTTTGCTGTAGCGATGGTGATTCATTTTGACCCGCGATAGATTCTCCCTCTGAGCCCGAGCTTTGGATCGAGTAAATGCTGCCAGACGAAACGGAAGGTGATAGTTTTGTGACACAGCCAGTTGCGGATGTTTCTCTTCGACCCGCTTTCCATGCTCGTTTGATGGATAGAGACCCAAAATCAGTTGTGACAGGTGAGTTCGCCGCCTGCTCGTAAGATCCCGCTTCTGTCGATACATATGGTAAAGGAATGCATTTCAGAGCCTGCCCGAAGCTCTCCCTGGCAGAATCCAGAAAATGTAGTTTGCTGCCAGAAAAGTTGTGCGCAATCAGTCCCATCGACTCGTAAGAGGTGGCATGGTAGAACCAGAGGAAGGCCTTGTGTAGGGCGTGAATCTTGAGACAGTCAGGACATTAGAACCTCGTGGGATTGCACAATTGAGAACGCGACGTACCTCTGACCTCTGGAGCTCTTCGCAGAGAGCAATACACTGCTTGTAGCGGCGTGCATAAAAGAGACTCTGCACCTTTACAAGCTCGGCTTTGTGGTAAGATATTCTCGTGTCGGTGCCATCTGCACGCTTGAAACGCGGTATGTATGCATCCATCATTGTCCATGTTTCTTTCGAAGAATTGGTTGACTCTAGCACATCATGATGATGTTTTTGGAGGAAAAGGCATGAACTGGCTGTGAAAATATAAACAAACGCGACTGTGTGAATAATACCGGACCCTTTCTGACAGGTAAATAGAAGGGAGCACGTCTGTCCCCAGGGACTGGCTGACAACGACTTTCTTTTTGGATAACAGACAAGACGTATTTGCCCTGAGTAAGCTGGAAAGCTCAGTTGCCCAACTCGCGATTGTGGCAGTACATGCCAGTACAAAAAGAAAAAAGTGAAAGGAGTCACCAGCACATGTTCACGCAAATCAGGAGCGGAGCAGATAGAAAAGGAACGATGTGGGAACAGAAGTTGCTGCATCTGCAATAGTAACCGCGGTAACTTCTCAGTCTTTTCTGATTGTTTCCCAGGTCCTGAATTTGTCGCTAAAGATTGAGTATCCAGGCCTTCTTGTAGCGCCTTTTCAATAGCAGAGCGAAGGGGAGGCCGAACAACTCACAAAGTCCCAGCCAGGGGCGGAATGAGTCCATCGTCGACCATGTCATCAAGTTGATCTCTGATCCATTCTTGGCCTCTTCCCGGGTCATTTTGAAAAGCAATGGATGTAATATCATTCTGAGCTTGAATTGCCTGGACAACGTTGGCCCGCAATTGCGACGCAGCTTTCTGCTCTGTATCCTGATAGAGCTTGCTGGCATTGCGATAGAAAGTCTCTGCATTCTTCAGGAGCTGTGGCCTGTTCGTGATGGCGGCGTCAAAGGATATTGGTGGTTGTCCTAGCTGCTGTTGCAGAAGCGAGCAGTTCCCCCGAATGAAATGGGTTTCAGCGATGTCTTCGGGTAAAGGACCGGAAATCTTAGCTGCTTTAGCCATATTGGCTATTGCTGCAGAAAGAGCGCTCCATCGCATGGAAGCATGGGAGACGGCGTGGGAGGGCTCGCCGTCCGCAAGAGCAGAGTTAAATGCAATGAGACTGTTTGCATTGGCTAGCAACGCAGGAAAACTTCTTTCCAGGTCCAGTTCAGGCATTTGAAATGCTTCATCCCGCTCCCGCTTGTAGGTAATTGGGTCAATTGCACCCAATAAATAGCCTGCCTTGAGCAATTCGGATACTAGATTCGCCCGAGCAAGTGCAACTTCTTGCAGTCTCTCTGGCTCGGCATTCTGAAGCAGCGGAGGCAGTTTTATCTTGACCAACTTGGAAGAATATTCTTCAATGTAAGCCAAGCTGGAGGTGGGAACGGAGTCTGAGGAACTGAGAAAGCTGCTGAGGGTAGTGAGTGTCCCAAGCTGTGCAAGAACAGTGTCGATAAGGGTATCTTTCGTTACTGGCTCTACGACTGAGAACCATTGGTCTTCAGTGCCGACTGCAGAAGGACCGGAGTCGGCGGCATCGTCCAAATTGGCAATTGGTTCAGTTGAATCTTCTGATGCGAGTTGGACCGCCGCCTCACCCTGCTGACGCACGTATTCCTCGAGCCTGAGCTCTTGAATGCTCAAGCAACGATTTTGAAGCTCCAACGCTTCTTCGAGTAGTTGCAGCACATCCTGATCAGCATGATCAGAGCCTTTGGCATAGACTTCGGCGATAGCGGTCAGAACTTGAGCCGTATTAAACAAAGTATCTGGGTTGTCTTGATCCAGGGTGAGGGCGTAACGATGCGCCTCCAGTGCCTGTTGCAAAACCTCGAGAAGTGGCCGGTGCAGATGTGGCACAAGAAGAGGATGCGTTGCGATTTCCAGCAATACTCTAGCTCTAGTGAGAGGTCAGCCTTATAGCAGAAGCAAAGAGGCAGTTGGCCGACAGACTTATTGTAGGCGAGATCAATGCTGTTCGGGTAGGATTGCAAACCCTGGTCATATGTCTCGACGGCTCTTAAAAAGAAACGCATTGACTTGACGGCATCTCCAGCCCTCCATTTTCCTGCGGCTTCTTCAAAGTCCACTCCAGCTAACAAGGGATCAGCCGGGACACTTTGCCTGGGGGTGTGTATTCATGCGACCACCAACCTGCCTGAAAATCATCGACGGTTTCAAGAGCCTTTATGATGGATTAATTTCAACCAGTCGGGGTTTGGATCAAACTCACTTGTTCTGCTTTCTTCTTCAGCTTTGATTGTTTGAGGAACGCCTTAGGCTTGGATGGCATGGTGTCACAGGCTAGGTCGTGGTGTGGAAGCACACACCCAAGGGTAACCTCCTGTAGCTACTTTGGGAAAGCTCTCGTACCAGATAGGTCCCTGTGCGAGTGCTCGTATTAGTCGGCTAATACGAGTAAAGTGGTCGACTAAGGGAAGAGGGGGCCAAGGCGCAAAGATGGAAACTTCCATCAACCAAAAGGGTCGTCAAATCTGGATGGAGTCTATCGACCTCATGTCGCACAGTCAGATCGTCCAGCCTGAGTGGTAGACGAGCGCGGAGACCAATCAAAGAGAGGGCGCAATGTGCGAATGAACAGTGGTGTGGCGTGTGCTGTTTCGAGATCCAGATGGGCCTTAGAAAATTTTGATTCGGTGGAGCGAGGTGGGTTGAGCACATTGAGCCCAGAGTGGAACTCGAACAACACACAGAAGGAAAAAATGATATTCGGAGTCACTGCATGTGGGAGGAGGTACGGCTGAGGGGCGCGAGAAGAGGAACAGGTGATTACCCTGCCTCGTACAGACCTTTGTGAGCGCAGGTGGCAGGGTCGCCGTACCTAGGATGTTTGTCAGGGCATTGTCCGGCGGGTGCGCCCCACCCCTTTAACTAAATCCCCTCCCACACCCCTCCCTCGGGCGCACAACCCCCTTGTCTGTGACTTGAGGTTCCTCCTCGTGGTAGTGGCCCGGCGCCTGCTAGGTGGCTGCAACCACCTGAAGTGATCCTGTTATTACTGTGAAAGAAGCCTCCAGGGAGCGCCTGGCTCAACTAGGCGTTGCCTCGTATATCCCGGTGCCTGGAAGAACACTCGTGGGTTGATGGCTCGTACCTCAACTGGGCTCGGGAAAATGACTTCCCGCCTGCGCCCCTCCCACATCTTCTGCACTCTGGCCTCATCCTCTCATGTTGGAGCCAGGCGCAGCTAAGAACCCCATGCCTGACTGTGAGACCTTGCTCATACCTGGGTACATGGTCGCCACTTGATAGATGTACTCGGTAGGTCTGGGCGATGAAGTTAGGGCCGGTACATTCTCTTCCCTCGGAATAATATGAAGGCTGGTGGATTGACGGGCTTGTGGGCTGGTGAAGAGATGCTGAATCGATGCCTTCCTAGCACCCTCGGTCCCCTAAAGAAAAGCCCTCCTCTACCTAACAAGTTACTTCGTGACTAAATTTCATCCCACTCTCGCCTCCAAACAAATGTCCGACCAATGAGCCTTCACCCTTTGACCTAGAACGTCGAGCTTCATCGACAACACCATGCCTACAAGTATCTCGTATACGAGAATCTCACCCTCCCATGTCGCACCCGACATCCGGTTAGGGTTTGCTCAGAGATGTTCAGAGATGCTCATGAGATCAGAGCAGATACAGATCATCAACGGTCCACATGATTCCTGTCTGATGAATGACATCTTACGAGGTCTGCCCACCATGACGGGTTTGGCTCGCACCGACCTCACTCGGTGCCTCACTGGACCCCGAAGTTTGACCCTCTGGTCCCTCGATTCTAACCTTACTACGAGGTCCAAGTTCGATCATCCCGAAGCCCTAAACTGCCAGCCAGCCGACTCCTTCTCGTCCCACACCCACTCTAAAGCGGTCAGTTAGCGAGTCAGCGTCCTTCTCGAGCTAAGACCCCTGGTCAATGCCCACGCCATTGTCCGCCTACTGCACGCTCACTGCAAGTCAAAGTAGAACTTACCCACGCCATCCCTCCCCCAAAAACGCACAACCCCGCCCGGTGGAGCCCAGACCATCCAACCGCCTCCTCTGGCCTTTCACCCTGCGAACTGATGCTGTACCGAAGTCCATGGTGGGCATTTTGACTGCTACCGCCGCCAACCTCGAATTTTGCCTTTCAGCGCATTTGTCCAACGTACCACGGCCTTGTCTCTTTTCCATTCGTCTCTTCGCGAGGCTGCGCTGCGACTACTTCGCCTAATCTCAATCATCAACCAGGTCGGTCGGTCTATTTGGCATCGCGATTGCTGTTCCGGCCAACCTCAAAGTGGGCAGCTCCTGTCTTGTTAATTCGAAAATGAACCTGCTGTGACACGTCGTGTCTTCCGTCAACCACCTCCCGCAGCCCACCTGCGGGCTCAAACCTCACATCCTCAGCCTCGAGGATGACTCAACAAGACCGCGAGCAGAATGTCATATGGGCTCAAGAGATGCAAGATGACGGCATGGTGGCTGGGGTGGGCGACGAGGATTTCACAAAATTCCTCGACCTCGACACCGACTTCCAACACTATGCCGCCATGAACAATGGCCACTCCGGCCTCGACACCCCAATGGGTCGTTTGGGATTTGGGAACAGCTCCGCCGATTTGGGTTTCTCTGCTGCCGAACAGATGAGCGTCCATGTAACGCCAACCAGCGACCCAATCGATTACCGCACCCAGCTGTCGACGAACCAGCCGTACGGACAATACCCGCAATATCAGCAAATGCAGATGGCGCCACAGTACCATGTGCCTCCTACGCCTGTCAGTGCCGAGATGCATCCGGGGAAATATGCGCAACAGATGGGAAACAACGGACAGATTCTGTTCGACCACCAACAGGTAACGCGCCGAATGTGCCCAGAGTTGACACTCAAATCTTGCTGACGGTCTCTTCAGGTGTCATTTACCCCTCTGGTCTCTCCTGCGCAAACTCCAATGGACGGCGGATTTACCATGTCCGATTACGGGCTGGCAGACGAGTTTTTCAGCCCTCTGACGTCTCCTGCGATTGAAGCACAGGCTGCCTTCAGTTCGACCGGGACTACCGCCTCTCCTGTGGACCTCAACGACTTGGGTGTCACGGGAAAATCTATCCCTGCGGGGACAAAGCGACCCCGACGCAAGGGCAGCAATGCCGCTCGTACACCGGCTCGTAGCGTGAAGCAGTCACCTGCGATGAAGCCTCAACCCCGTCGACGACATCCCTCATTGACATCTTTGCCTATGGACAAAATCAGAAATATGTTGCCTCAGGGAGCGCTGGGTTCAACACTCCATCCATCGGCACCTAATAGCGCTGTGCTTCAAGGAAGCGATGACTCGGTTTCACCTGAACCTTTGTCTGAAGCTGCAATGCGGCCTCCTCCTGTACCTCATCCAGGCAAATCGCCGCAGTCGGCGGGCAACACTCAGAATACGCAGTCCACCAACCCGGTGACTCCTGCCACGCTGATGAGAATGCCTAGTAACCAATCGTTGCCCATGAAACACATGGAGCATCACGGCCCTCTCCAGGGTGCAGATGAGCCTATGGAGGATATCATGCTACCTGCAGCAGCTGCTTCTGCCACGATGTCCCAAGGGTTACAAAATATTGACATTGGCAAGGGTTCTGTCTCCGGCGAGAACACTCCCACCATTTCCGCGAAATCCGCCAAGATCAGCGCTGCTAGCACGCCTCGAAGTGCATTGACAAGGGTAACGTCGCAGGAAACATTTGCCAAACCTGGAAAAATTGAAAGCCGGACAGGAGGGCGTGCTAGCAAGAAACGCCAGAGCACCACCTCTGCAACAATTTCTCCCGCGTTACGACCAAAAATTTCCCCGAGTATAAGTCCATTGGCTCCTGCGGCTGGTAAGTCTCTACGCATACTTGGACAGGTACATAGTGAGCTGACTATTGGCAGGTCCGGGTATGTCACATCTTTCCGCGGAGACGAGCGCATTATATCTTGCCTCGAAGTCAAATTATCAAAACATACTCGAAGGCACGCATCTTCCGGGAGTTTCGTATCCCGAGACCTTGGCTGAAAACTTGACGTCGAAGCGAACGTCACACAAAATCGCGGAGCAGGGCCGCCGGAATAGAATCAATCTTGCATTGAAAGAAATCGAGGCACTCCTACCCGCGTCCATCCTCGTGGCCAACAACAAGAAAGACAAAGCATCCAAAGACGAGAACGAGGACGGAGAGTCATCGGCAACCGCGACATCTAAGCCCACGGCGCCTGGACAAGGTACAAGCAAGGCGAGCACAGTTGAAATGGCCATTGTTTACATCAAGAGCTTACAAAACGAATTAAAAGAGACCAAAGAGCGACTTGAGGTGGCTGAGAAGAAAGCTGCCGAAGTGAGCAACAGGGAGAGCAGTACAGAGTGCCAAGGCACTTCGGAAGCGTAGGACGTATAGAGAACGACCCCAGAGTTTTGGTTACGGCTTAATGGCGTGATGGGTTTATGAGTTCCAGACCGCAACGAAGGATAAAACTTCTCCAGGAGGCAGCAGGACTTGAATGTCTGGTCGGGTTTTGGAGGAATGAAAGGAAGTATAGGGATTGCTAATCTTGTGACATATGCAGAATCGATAGATAGTTCTGATTCTACCAAACCATCTTGCGCATCAACAATGACGGATGGGCGGGTGGTTGTTTGCTTATGCTTTTATATGCATGCATTGATAGAGCACGGTTTGGGTGCTGATCAAAAAGGGAATGTGAATATCAAATGTGAGTCTCTTTACCATTTTACGCGCAAGTCACATTGTATGACTAGAGATTACCTTCTCCGGAGCACGATTAGAGAGCTAGACACAGGCAAGTCCAAGGTCTCTGGTCCCCGCAGGCTTGTTCGAGCACCGAACACTGTGGAAGATACGAGGACAGACGGGCGGCTCCTCAAGGCTGCAAGATTCGAGAAGGCTCGTTCACCAGCCTATGGTGGCCAGGCAACGCCTTGCCGGTGGGTCGATTTGGCGGGTTTTTGTCTGACAGAAAGGCCCGACAGTGGTGAGCGTTAGGCTGTTGTCAAAGGGATTGGTTAAAGACAACAGTAGACCCATTGCTTGTGAGACTAGAAGCCCTGGTCCTGGACCTCTGAGTGGTGAAGCAAGCATTTTAGGCCAGCTGGATGGGCTGAACAGGCAAACAAGCCTTCTGCAAGCATTCGATATCAAGAATCTTCAGGCTGTCTGTCAGACGCACTGGCTTTTCGTCTGACAGCGCTTATTCAAGGTGCGGGCCTGCGTCTTGGCAATGGACGCTGTGGGGGCATTCGCTGCAGAGGAAAAAAGAACCATATGGAAGCTCCCCCAGGGTTGACTGCGGCTAAGTTTATAAGGCATAAACACTTTCCAGCCTTCCCTTCCTTTCCTCAGACCATCACACTGAAATTTTCTTCCACTCTTACTCCCACTTTAATAGGACAGTCTGCTCACCTGTCTCTTGAACACGACCACATTATTCCTGTAAGTTGAACCCTCATCATACCTGTCCACATTGATCCAGTGCTGCCTGACTCAATTGACACTGGCTTCTCCAATTGCGCCGTCGCCAGTAGCAAGGGAGACCGGGTTTGCAAGCCTGCACTTGGTTCAGCCCGAACTCATCCTCGTTTCATCTGTACTGACTTCTCCTTCCACAGACCTCCTCCGTTACAGACAATACTGCAGCCATGGCCTCTGAAAGCTTCGAGTTTCAGGCTGAAATCTCCCAGCTCCTCTCCCTCATTATCAACACCGTCTACTCCAACAAAGAGATCTTCCTCCGAGAACTGATCTCCAATGCCTCGGATGCTCTTGACAAGATCCGATATGAGGCCCTCTCAGATCCCAGCAAGCTGGACTCTGGCAAGGACCTCAGAATCGACATCATCCCAGACAAGGAGTCCAAGACCCTCACCATCCGTGATACTGGTATTGGTATGACCAAAGCTGTAAGTTCTCCCCCTTTGACGCCGGAATACAAGTATCGTGACTGACCATTCTCAATAGGATCTCGTCAACAACCTCGGAACCATTGCCAGGTCAGGTACTAAGCAGTTCATGGAAGCCTTGACTGCGGGTGCCGATATCTCCATGATTGGTCAATTCGGTGTCGGTTTCTACTCAGCGTACCTGGTCGCCGACAAGGTGACTGTCGTTTCAAAACACAATGACGACGAACAATACATCTGGGAGTCTAGCGCAGGTGGTACCTTCACCATCACCCACGATGAGAGCGGCGAGCCTCTTGGTCGTGGCACCAAGATCATTCTCCACCTCAAGGACGAGCAAACCGACTACCTGAACGAGTCCAAGATTAAGGAAGTTGTGAAGAAGCACTCTGAATTCATCTCCTACCCCATCTACCTCCACGTCCTCAAGGAGACCGAGAAAGAGGTTCCCGATGAGGATGCTGAAGAGGTTGAGGAGGATGAGGAGAAGAAGGCCAAGATTGAAGAAGTCGATGACGACGAGGAGGACAAAGAGAAGAAGCCCAAGACCAAGAAGGTCAAGGAGTCCAAGATTGAAGAAGAGGAGCTCAACAAGACCAAGCCCATCTGGACTCGCAACCCCTCCGACATCACCCAAGAAGAGTATGCTTCCTTCTACAAGTCTCTCTCCAACGATTGGGAAGACCATTTGGCGGTGAAGCACTTCTCCGTCGAGGGTCAGCTCGAGTTCCGCGCAATCCTCTTCGTCCCCAAGCGTGCTCCATTCGATCTCTTCGAGACCAAGAAGACCAAGAACAACATCAAGCTCTATGTTCGCCGCGTCTTCATCACCGACGATGCCACAGACTTGATTCCAGAATGGCTCGGCTTTATCAAGGGTGTCGTCGACTCGGAGGATTTGCCGCTTAACCTGTCCCGTGAGACCCTGCAACAGAACAAGATCATGAAGGTCATCAAGAAGAACATCGTCAAGAAGTGCCTCGAGCTCTTCAACGAGATCGCCGAAGACCGTGAGCAGTTCGACAAGTTCTACTCTGCCTTCAGCAAGAACATCAAGCTCGGCATCCACGAGGACTCGCAGAACCGCCAGTCCCTTGCCAAGCTCCTCCGATTCCAGTCCACCAAGTCTGGCGAAGAGGCCACTTCGCTCACTGACTATGTCACCCGCATGCAAGAGCACCAGAAGCAAATCTACTACATCACTGGTGAATCCATCAAGGCCGTGCAGAAATCACCCTTCCTTGACTCTCTCAAGGAGAAGAATTTCGAGGTCTTGTTCTTGGTTGACCCGATTGACGAATATGCCATGACACAACTTAAAGAGTTCGATGGCAAGAAGCTCGTCGACATCACCAAGGACTTCGAGATGGAAGAGACCGAGGAGGAGAAGAAGGAGCGCGAAAAGGAGGAGAAGGAGTTTGAGGGTCTGGCTAAGAGCCTGAAGAACATCCTCGGCGATAAGGTTGAGAAGGTTGTTGTCTCTCACAAACTCGTCGGCTCTCCTTGCGCTATCCGAACCGGCCAATTCGGTTGGTCTGCCAACATGGAGCGTATCATGAAGGCACAGGCACTGCGTGATACTTCCATGTCCTCTTACATGTCCTCAAAGAAGACATTCGAGATTTCGCCCAAGTCACCCATCATTCGTGAGCTCAAGAAGAAGGTCGAGACTGATGGCGAGAACGACCGCACCGTCAAGTCTATCACCCAGCTTCTCTTTGAGACCTCTCTGCTCGTCTCCGGTTTCACCATTGAAGAGCCAGCCAGCTTCGCCGAGCGCATTCACAAGCTTGTGTCGCTTGGTCTGAATGTGGATGAAGAAGCAGAGACTGCCGAGGAGAAGGCCGCTGAAGAGGCCCCTGCTGCTGAGGGAGCTGGCGAAAGCGCCATGGAAGAGGTCGACTAGACAGTTTCTCCCACGGCATAGATGGTTTCATCGACGAGATCTCAGAAAATCTTGAGCGACTGTCTTTGTGTCATCCCTATTGGCGTTCCGGTGTCAGACAGACGTGGTTGCCCTCGCCATGTTTTTTCTTTCAGCGATATCCCGGCAGTGAGTGGAAATGGGTTGGGAAAGACTAGTGATGGGAAGGCTTGCAACGACCACCTAAAAGCGGACCAGGGCATTAATGGAAGAAGAATGGGTTAAGCAGTGAGCATATCTTGATGGTTGTGGTCACAGCTTCCTGTATTCCATAGTTCCAATTGATTGCATGATTAGATGAACCCGTTTTCAATTTTCCTTGTTTAGAGATCCAATCTGTAAAAATGGTCATTGGCCGTGTCCATACGTTAAGAGGTCGTTCATGCCATCCTCGTGCCTCGCTATGTACCTCGCAGATTTGTAGATATGCGGCCGCCGAGGGAGGGCGGGCGCCAAGCGACCTTCTCTGGACCCCTGCACCAGCTGCTTGTCCCCAAAAGGAAATTCCGCAAATCGCAATGGAACATGCTGTCCATTCTGATGCTGCTTCGCTTCCACCACCTTTGACAGACTGGCAATCCACGAGCAAAATGTCGCCGTCTGCCAATATGACAAGCATTCCACTATCTTGATAAACTATTTATATTGCCTACCCGAGTACTGACCTCGTTCACCCGCTCCGGAGGCGCTGTGCGCTCGCCCCCCTTCAGCCTCCTCTCCCTGCGCCCTTCCACCTGTTACGCATACACTGCTGGCAAAAGATCTTTCCTTCCTACCCAGCTACTCTCCCTTACGATATAATAATCCACCATGGCCGTCAAATCGCGGTTTCACCGGCTAGATGCGTTTACAAAGACTGTCGAAGATGCGAGGGTGCGGACGACCTCCGGTGGTATCGTGACGATTGCCTCGATCCTTATTATTCTCTACTTGGTGTGGGGAGAATGGAGCGACTACAGGAAGATTCTGGTTATGCCAGAGTTGATTGTGGACAAGGGACGAGGTAAGAAACCCCCGAATCCAGCCAGGGTCGACAGTCGCAGGTGTTATTTTAGAGCAAGATACACAAATCGAGGTGCAGCTGCTGACCTGGTGTTTGCGGCCTACGTAGGCGAAAAGATGGAAATCCACCTCAACATCTCCTTTCCTCGCATCCCTTGTGAGCTCCTCACTCTCGATGTCATGGACGTCTCGGGCGAGCAGCAGACGGGCGTCGTCCACGGTGTCAACAAAGTACGTCTTTCCTCCCTCGCCGAGGGTTCCAAGGTCCTCGACACAACCGCCCTGGTCCTGCATAATGAGCAAGACAATGCCGCGCACCTGGACCCAGATTACTGCGGCTCCTGTTACTCGGCCCCTCCACCGGCCAATGCCTCGAAGCCGGGCTGCTGCAACACGTGCGACGAAGTGCGCGAAGCCTATGCCTCCAACAGCTGGGCGTTCGGACGGGGCGAGGGCGTGGAACAATGCGAACGGGAAGGTTACGGTGAAAGACTAGACGCACAGCGCCAGGAGGGGTGTCGTATCGAGGGCGTCCTCCGGGTGAACAAAGTCGTGGGAAATTTCCACATTGCACCCGGTCGCAGCTTCTCCAATGGGAACATGCACGTGCACGACTTGAACAATTACTTCGACACGCCCGTCGAGGGGGGACACACGTTTACACATGAGATTCATTCGCTGAGATTTGGCCCGCAGCTGAGCGACGATGACAGGGGAGTAACGGCGAAGTGGAGTGATCATCACCATGCGAATCCTTTGGACGGCGTGAAGCAGGAGACGGGGGAGCCGGGGTTCAACTTTATGTATTTCATCAAGGTGGTGAGCACGAGTTATCTGCCGCTCGGGTGGGATGAAGATCGGAGTGTGAAACAGCACTCGTCCCTCGCGGATCTGATACCGCTGGGCATGCAGGGCAAGGGCGCCGGGAGCCAGGGCTCGATCGAGACGCATCAGTACTCTGTCACATCACACAAGAGATCGCTGAGTGGTGGAAACGATGCGGCCGAGGGACACAAGGAGAGACTACACGCGCATGGAGGCATCCCCGGCGTCTTCTTCAGTTACGACATCTCCCCGATGAAGGTGATCAACCGCGAGGCGAGGCCTAAGACCTTTGCCAACTTTTTGACGGGTGTTTGCGCGGTGGTGGGAGGGACGCTGACGGTGGCGGCCGCTATTGATAGGGGACTGTACGAAGGGAGCACGAGGTTGAAGAAAGTTCATCAGGGGTGACAGAGAGAGAGAGAGTAGAACGATCTTTTTGGGAGGAAAATATGACGGAGCCATTTTGCATCCAGCATGGGCGTTGTACGGTCGCATTGCCTGCGCGGACACATGGCAGATACGTGTGCCTATATCCAGAGAAAAGAGAAAGAGCGCCTTAGCTCCTATTTCTTGAGATCGTGGGCCAAAAAAAATGACGGCTAGTTTGAGCACTCGAAGTCCCAGTGTCCGATTCTTTCCTAGCCCTCCTTTGCCCTTTTCCTGGGGTTGTGCGTTCCCTCTTCACGTTCAGCATAACCACCTAGCCTAGAATGCCACAAAAGATGGGTTAGCAATGACAGTTCAAAAAGGATACAGAGTGATCCTTTTTTGACCCGCAAAGTGAAGCAACAGAAGAAGAGGAAGAGAACAAAGACTTTGTCTCTATTCTTCCTTTCTTTTTGTATTCAGAAAAACCAGTTTCTAAGCATCGACGCCACGCAAGACCCCTCCCGCAAGAAGAAGCAAAAAAAGAAAACATTTGACGATGTTTTTTTTTGTTTGCTTCTTTCCTCTTCCGTCCTCCCTTTCCAAAAGAGGAAGGGGTTTGGGTTAGAAAGATGAAGCGGGGGGGTTTGCAAGCATTCCTTTTCCGGCTCTTCCTAATGCCGTGAGGTTTGTTGTTCATCATGTTTTGGCTTTGGAGGGATTGAAGAAAGAAGGGGGGCACAGAGAGGATTTTGTGGGAGGTGATGAAGGAGACATAGACACACCACCCACGCTGGAGGAAGGGGAGAAACGTACCTCACCGAAAGGATTCCTTTACGGTCGCGCCTCGAAGTCAATTTCACGTAGGTGATTGGTTATCCAGATGGCCATCTGTCAGGAAGATACAAGGCGTTGCACGTTTCGAGATACGTGGCGATCAAGGCCCTCAAAGGTGCGTGATGGAAGTTGTGGTGAAATGTACGGAGTAGAGGAGAGGAATTTATGAGGTGCCTCTTTTTTTTAATGCTGAATATTGGCTTTGCCTTATTAGGAAAGGTCGTTTTGGTTCTTGGTCTAACCTGTTTCAGCATACGTCAATAGACGGTTTGTAAGGGAATTTTGAACATGCACGACATGTCATGCTTGTCTTGTCCTCTGCCGTTGCTTGAGAGGTTGTCGATGGCGTTGTCTGGAGACTCACAGTACTGCCTTTAAATCTGCTCCGGCCAGAAGATGATGACGTCGTCTCGAGTCATGCCCAAGTGCAGTTGGACGACTGCATTGATACCCTCCTCATCCGCGACTCGTTGCTCTCAGCCAGACTTCCAGCTAATCATCACAGAGCCTCCCTGCCATCTAGCTGTGCTCAGACGTCTTACTGACCCACTCTATAACCACAATATCATCGGCAAGACCTTGAAGAGGCATCTCAACCTCGCAGCGGGAGCACAGGAACGATTCGAGCTTTGGCTATACATACATCGCGCCCGCGCTCCTCTTGAGAGACATCAGGAAAGCATGAGGGCATCTGATCGTACTCTAAGTCCTAAGTAACTCACGAGTCGACCAGTGCCTTTGACCCTTTTCTGCCGCCACTGGGAAATGAAAAGTGGCGGGTTGGGTACGCAATACGCCAGAAACAAGAATCCTCTCACTCCCTTAACATAACGGCAGGAAGACTTCGTTGTTGGGACTGATGTCTTCACGGCACCCCTGTTATGACTGTGCATGTTTGAGACGGGTTGCACTTTCGCCCATGCGACCCCGCCCCCGGTATTTAACCAAGGTTTTACCAAATGCATCGAGTTGCCTAGGTCCAGCGGCACTACCGGCGGATAGCGGGGAGGAGGCCGCCTGTGAAGCCAAAGAAGCGAGGTATCTTTGAAACGGTCTATGGGGCCTGAAATACTCCTATAAGTACGACGCAAGGATACGGGTATCTCAGAAGAGGGCAGCTTGTGTTGACAGCCAAGAGATTCTCTCAGGAAGAATATAGAAGTCGCTCTTATTCAGCTTGCATGTGTTGAGGCAACCAGAATTGACATCCGCGCAGAGAACAGTTGCGTCGCATAATACGTCGCCGTCACGATGAACGGGCATTTAGATGCATCCAGCCTGAAGGACAGGTCAGTCATTGTCACAGGTAATTCCTCGTCAGCGCATTCTGTCGTATCAAAACCCTGATGAAAACTACAAGGAGGGGCTTCTGGCATCGGCCTCGCAGCCGTCACACGCTTCGCGGAAGGTGGAGCCTATGTCACCATCGCAGACGTTCAAGATGCTCTCGGAAACAAAGCGGCTGCTGATCTCAACGCCAAGGGCTGTCATGTCTCCTTCGTCCACTGTGACACAACCGACTGGGAATCGAGTGTGGCGGCATTCAAACATGCTGCTTCCTTTGGGCCAAACAAATCTCTGGACGTCGCCTTGCTGAATGCTGGTGTAGGAGGCGACAGAGGTAGCTTGACAGACCAAGTGCTGGCAGCTCCTGAGCCTTCATTGGATCCCGACGTTATCCCAACCCGTCCGAGCCGCAAAGGAGCCGCTGTGAACTTCCTGGGAGTATATGACAATTGCTGGTTGGCGTTGCACTATATGCGTCTGCCCTCGCAAGTCGAACCGACAACCAACACACAGCAAAAATCAATAATCCTTACTGCTTCTCTGGCAGCTTATGCTGACATGCCAGCCTCTTCTGATTATAATGCTTCAAAGTGTGAGTACACTTCTCTGTTACAACAGTTGCTGCACAAATTTGTGAGATGGAATGATTGCTGAATGAGGCGTGGTCCGTCTACTTGCTGCCCTACCCCCACTGGCGAGACGACAAGACTCTTTTGTAGAGCGAATCCGAATGACGTGTTATAAGCGATTCAACTCGCTGTTATGAGTGCATGAGAGCTTTGATACTGACTTAGTGTGATAGTTGGCGTCCGAGGCCTTTTCCGAGGGCTCCGACATACAACTGCTGCGCTCAATGTCCGTGTCAACCTGCTCGCACCTTACTGGATCAACACGCCCCTCGTTCAGTCAGCCCTACCCGCGTTGGAGGCAAGAGGGTTGAAGCCAGGTCAAGGATTGTCGTGGGCTAGCATCGATGATGTGGTCGATGCCATAATTAGATCCGCTACGGACCCGAGTGTTGGCGGTAAAGCTTGGGCGATTTGGCCAGAAGGCTACTCCGACATGGGAGAGGACGAGGCTGGGGGTTGGGCAGGCGATCATTTGAGGAAGCACTGGGAAATCCAGAGACAGAAGGGTGATAACATGCCGTAAGAGTTAGAGAGTCCCCGTCCCGGCCCGACCTTGTCTTGATGAGTTCTGCGGGTAAGGAGTGCGAGGCAGGGCGTGGTTCCCATGAGCTGGAGGAAGACCACCAGGTAGTTACCGTCCGCACACAAGTTCTATTCTGAATCAAGACGTTGTTCGCTGTCCATCATCGTAGATCGGGATTCTCATCAGCCGAAGGTGCGAAGTGCATGCGACTACCTAAGCGAGTGGATAGATGAGGAACCCCACCAGATCGCGATACGGGATCATTGAATATGCATAGGAAAGAAACGTGGTCAAATAACGTGGTCCACAAATACACAGAGACACAAGTACTGACGTAGGAATGTTAGCTGAGAAGTGTGGCTCGGGAAGAGTCAATCCTTGGTTGATCCTTGTCGCAAGTCAACGGGCAAAGTCCGGTTAATTAAACAATCCAACACGTCTAATGTGGCATTTCCACATGCGGCACTCTGATGTCGACCAGTTTTCCCATTCCTCACACTTTGAGCGCCTGCATTTTGGCTACAGCCTTGTTTCGTTCTAGTTTTCGGCTTTTCTAGTTTCAAGCCAGGCGCAAGATTGCCGGCCAGTGAAGCACTTAGCGTGGGCGAAAAGAACCCCGTTCTCGCAGCCCATATGCCTGTCAATGGGGTTCAGCACGAGGAGGATTTGCTAGATTCAGGTAACTTGGTCATAGCGGTCCTTATGGTGGTCTTGTGCTGACCTGTGGAAAGACAATTATGACCCTATCGAACACCTCGATCAGATATTCTCACACCCTTCGACCCTCTCGTCGGTCAGCCAGACCTTCGAAATCCTCCAAGCCTATCAAGATGACCTTGACGACGAAATCGAGGCTCTCGAAGACGAGCAGATCCAGTCAAACGCAGAATGTCTGCAGCGAATGGAAGCCTCAAAAGCCGAGCTGGCGGAGCTGTTCCAGCGCATCGAGAGTGTCCGGGAGCGGGCACTGCGGACCGAGCGAAACATCACCGAGATGACGGCGGATATTAAGCAGTTGGACAATACAAAGAAGAATCTCACGCTTTCGATGACAGCGTTGAAGAGACTGCAGATGTTGACGACCGCCTATGAACAACTGCGGGCCATGAGCAAAACGAGACAGTACAGAGAATGCGCCCAGCTCCTGCAGGCGGTGATCCAACTCATGGCTCACTTCAAATCCTACCGGTCAATCGACCAGATCGCGACGTTGAGCAGGAATGTAGCAGATATACAGAGAGAGTTACTGGAACAAGTGTGCGAGGACTTTGAGATTACCTTCAGCAAGGAAGAGGTGGCTCAGAAACGAGGACTGCTTCACGAGGCGTGTATGGTAGTCGATGCTCTCGGCGATGCCGCCCGGTCACGGTTGACCACCTGGTATTGTAACACGCAACTTCGTCAGTATCGGCATATATTCAAGGGGGACCAGGAGGCGGGATCGCTTGACAATATTGACCGGAGGTACGCGTGGTTCAAAAAGACGCTCAAGATATACGACGAGGAACATGCTGCCATCTTCCCTCCGCACTGGCGGGTCAACGAGATCCTTGCCAACGTCTTTGCTGAAGGAACACGAGAAGACTACAAGGGCATCTTGTCTAGGACTACCCGCAACGGTCAGACCATTGATGTCCAGCTGTTGTTGTCATGTTTGCAGCAAACTCTGGACTTCGAGCACGCTCTCGAAAGGAGATTCAATCAAACGTCAAGAACCTCCATCGACACCATGGCATCAGCCAGTGACACACCAGTCTTTGGCCAGCCGATCTCGGACGCGTTTGAACCGTATCTGAGCTTGTGGGTGGAAGCACAGGATAAAGAACTCGCGGGTCTGATACCGCAATACAGGCAGCGGCCGACCAAACTTGCGGATGAAGATTTCTCCTCACAACATGTTATTGCCTCGTCGACAGAGCTGTTCAACTTCTACCGACACTCCCTCGCGCAATGTGCGAAGCTCTCCACGGGACAGCCCCTGCTCGACTTGGCCAAGGTTTTTGGCCGCTATCTTGACCAATATGCGCAACAAGTCCTGCTGTTCTATATCTCCGAGAAACCAACAGGCGGCACCCCTTCTCGAATACCCTCTGTCGAAGATGTGATTTTGGTTCTCAACACGGCGGACTACTGTTTCCAGACTTCGAATTCTCTGGAAGAAAAGATCAAGAGTCGCATAGACGATGCGTTGAAGGATAAAGTCGATCTACAGAGCCAAGCAGATGCCTTCATGGGCATAGCGAGTGCGGCAGTCCGAGGTCTGGTCCGTCGTGTGGAAGTCGACTTGGAACCCAGCTGGCGTGAGATGCGAAACATGTCCTGGTCAAAGATTGAAATTGGAGAACATCAAAGCCCCTATATTACAGGTCTGGAGAATCGGATCAAGGACCGTTCCAGTGAGATCTTGGGCATGCTTCACAAACAACAGTATGCGCGGGCATTCGCAGATAATCTGGTCGAGCTGTTGGCGTCAACGTATGTGGCTAACATTGCCCAATGCAAGCCCATCTCAGAAGGCGGCGCTGAGCAGATGTTGCTCGACACCCACGCCATCAGG
Organism: Fonsecaea nubica; assembly: GCF_001646965.1. Lineage (NCBI taxonomy): Eukaryota > Fungi > Ascomycota > Eurotiomycetes > Chaetothyriales > Herpotrichiellaceae > Fonsecaea > Fonsecaea nubica. Next base: position 130,005 of record NW_019173738.1, read on the forward strand.
AACACCCTCACCCAGATACTTCCGGGTACACCGCCGCCACTTTTCCTCAAACGCGTCACTGCTGCTTTTGGCAAGATTGAGCCACTATTAAAAACCCTACAAGTCCGACCATCACCCCCAGAGGCCCTCGTCCAAGCATACCTGATCCACATCTCCGACCTCTCGGAAGTCAACTTCCGCAAAATCCTCGAATTGAAAGGCATCCGCGCAAAGTCAGAACAAAACCACTTGGTTGAATTATTTCAGATGCACAAGTTCAGCCCACGGTACAAGGACACACTAGTGGAGAAGTCACCTCTGCTTACTCCATTGAACCTGTCAGCATCCGGTACGTCCACTGGGACTGCGGTAACACCAGCAGGTGCTCTCCACAACCTTTCGGCATTGGGTAACTCTGCGGCGGCGTCACTGAGCACGGCAAATATCCCAGCGAATATGAAATTCGATGCTTCTGGACTGGGCAACGCAATCATTGACCGATTCAGCAGCCCCGGTCTAGGCACGCCTCGAGACGGAGCAGTAAGCCCACCGCCAACTGGAACAGGCATGCACACCACAGGCGATGGGGGCTTCTCCGGTGCAGAGGCCGGGGCAAAGTTGAATGAGAACTTGAAAAACATTGGAAAATTCTTCAAGAGGGACCTGGGTGGGTTTGGGGGTATAGGTCGATTCGGCAGTAGTAAAACCACGAGTCCTGCTCCTCCTGAAGACCGAGCAAACAACCGATAGGATACCAAGAATGAAGCAAGTGACTGTATGAAAAAGTTATTTGAAGGGGTTTCACTGGATTCATAATTGCACAGCCTCCGAAAACAATGCGAACGGGTCAATGCGGCATCAACCACGACTCCAAGGGTCGAGCCATTGTTTACAGTGTCTGCGTGTCTGAGGGCTTTGTGGGAAAGGGGCATAATGGACAATGATGACTAAAAACTGACCAATAATAAACCCCAGCCTACCAAAGACGATTGCCAAGGATAGGCATCAACCGTTCCTAAAATTGACTAGCTCAAATCACGTGAATCTGCCTGACAGAGAGAGTGGGTCTCGCCTTTTTGCTTGATTCCGCCTACAAAAACTTCCCTTGTTCCCTCAACAAGCGACGGCAACCATCGCTTTTGTCAGTAGATTGATCTCTTGCCAAATCCTTTGTCGTACCGTCTTCTTTACTCACTCGCTCTCACTGTCACTCTTCGAATCCGACTATATTCACCATTTGGCTGTGTCACTTGGACATACCAAGTACCTAATATACCCTTGGCAAATAATCCGCCACATACAAATCTTCAAGCCACATTCCACCAATTACCGCATCAATATCCCGAATTTCGATCAGCTACATGCACAGACGCTGCCTTCAAGTCCATCGTTGAGGGAGTCTACTTACCGAGGGGTTTCGAGTGGTTGTTGAACAGCCTCGCCTCTCGTGCATCATCAGCTCATTCGTTCGACTCGGCCACATTTCAAAGACAAAAGTTCGGATTTGTCTAAAGACTGGGACCATCTACGCCATCGGAATCATTACCAACAGCATCCATTCACCACTTGGTTGCCGTTCGCTTGGTCGTTCTGGGTCAGAGCGTTCACAATGGCGTTTGGTAGATCCGGGGATCCATCACAAGGCAATCAGTCCGCGGCGACGCGGGACTTGGCGATCAAGGGATGGACCAACTCGAAACTCGCATCCACACCAGACCAGGGAGTTGCCTCGCTACTGGTGTTCCTCCGCAAGAAGTCTGGAGATCGCCAAATATTGTCCAACAAAGTCGTCGGCCGCGCGAGCAACGTCCTCATCATCACCGTCTATGAAAACGACAAAGATCGATTTTACCATTTAAACAATTTCCAGTGGGCTGGCAGTACTCTTACTGTCGAGGACTCAAGATCACCCACCAACAATATCAATCGATTCCAGCAAAACCAGGCCCATGACCGGTCTCCAAATCACCACCCTCCCTCTCAACCATCTCAGCCATCAAGATCTGCCTTTGGCCAGAATGGCTCAACACCACACGGTCGTTACAACCAGCTACCCAGCGGACCTCGAGGCGGCGGAAACACTCACTACAACCAACCTCGAAACAACACACGCATTGGTGCACAGGATAACAGCAATAAGAACGACCCTCTCACAAACGAAGTTGAAAATACCATGATCTCCGTCCTACGCAGACGCTACGACCCTTCTCTGAAACTCCTAAGTCTTAACGCCCTCGGTGCCGATGAGGAACTCCTACAAATACCTGGAATACTCGGTTCAGATCCTGCGAAAGTCTTTGAGGCTATCTTTACTCTCTGCAAAACCAAAATTTTCGAAACCCCCAGCAAACGTGACGAGTCGGTCCACAGCATTACACTTAGCGACAACGGTCTTGACACGGTGGAACAGATCATGTCTTTGTCAAGAACCTTTCCGCGCCTCCGAAATCTCGATCTCGGCAACAACAAACTTGCGAGCATGGATTCATTGAAGTATTGGAAGAACCAATTTCGTGATCTGGAGCATTTGATCTTGCAGGGCAACCCGGTCAACGATCTCCCAGATACATTGCCGACCCTGCGGCAGTGGTATCCAAAGCTGCAGTTGTTCAACAACCTCCCCGTCGGCGACAATCAACCCATAGCGCCCAATGTCCAACAGCCGCCCTTCCAAGCCAACCCACCATTGCCTCTCCCGGCACAAGCAGTACCGGTGGTGGCCGGCCGCCTGCCGCACCCCGAGATACCGGCAGACTCTCTCTTTGGCATTCCCCAAGCAGACAAGCCTGCAGAAATCCTCGAACGCGAGAAGATGGGGTTGCAGTTCAGTTTCGAGACGAAACTGAGGCTGGCTGCGGTGGAGGAGTGCCTCATTGCCAATAACTGGAACTACGATCTAGCCATGAAGAACTTCATGGAGCTGAAAGCGCAAGGCGCTATACCGGCGGAGAAGTTTATACCCGGTGTTTAGGAAACCTTCGTGGACAATGGAGGTGACGAGGTCATGTTGGACATGGAGGATTTTTAAAAACGATGTTATTATTACACAGAATGGGCCTTTGAGCATGGCGCTCGTTTGGATAGCATTTTTAGCATGACTTTGCTCCTCGGAGCAGGACCCCGAAGGAGGGCGAATCGCATTGTTATTGTACATCTGTCATTGTTAGTGTTCCATCATTGTCTTCTAGTTAATCGCCCGTTATAGTGGAACTTTTGTGGCGTAACAAAACTGGCTCTTCGATCCCAATACCTTTCTTCATGCGTGGTCGGCGTGGTCGGAGAATAGATTTCGTGTAGCTTGCCGTCACGTTTGCGGTGCGCTCGGGCCCAGAGCTACGAGGCTCTCGGTATCGATTCGTCTTGACTCACCAATGAGATCCGTCTCAAATAGGCCGACGGACTATCTTGAACTCCCATCGTCGGGAGAAACGTGGCCTGGATGGACGGGAGTTACGAGTTGATCAAGAAGTTTCACATGTGAAAATCCACCGTCATGGCGGGCAAGTCAGAGAAGACCTTGACACGCCATCCTGCGATGATCGATTATTCCACCTCCAACTCCACCTGGATCACTTTCTATCATTGGCACATGTGCCCGCCTTAATGTCAGGAACCCGGACGCGTACCTGCGTCCTCCCTACCCGTTCCATCCTGCCTGGTTCCCTGCTCCCCAGTGCTCTTCTTCTCTTATCTTCCCAACCGTGTATGACTGTCGCCCTCGATCCTTCATGGAGCACGACGTGAAGCGCGTTCCTCCTCGCATCCTTTACACCGCCTTCTCGGCCTGTCGTTCCGGCCGCCCTGCCCTGCGAGATGCTTTGGAGTTCGCACAAAGAGAATGCATCTGCCTCTGAAGATGAAAAAACTGTTGGGGACTCGGATGACGATGCCCCAAAGGAAATTGTTTTTGCGCAGCCGCAACCGGGACGGACCCTTCTGCCTGCGCCCGCGGCCGCGATTGTCAGTGGCGTTACCGGCCTGACTTCGTTCTATGTTCGTGGTGCAACCAAGATTGGCGGTTGGGGACTTTATGCTGGCAGAGAGGCTACACTCAAAACACTTTCCGTCAGTCGCAGTGCACTGGAGTCTGTTCTGATTGCAGCGGGACGAGATGTCTCTACGCGAAGCAATGGCGACCTGGGGCGGGCGGAAGCTGAGAATCTACTGGAGAGGAGTGTACGTTTGAGGTATCGGTATTGAATACATGACACGGGGCTAACATCGTCACAGATCTCCGCGTTGCATTCGACCATCTCAACGACGTCTTTTGTCGCCTCGACGGGCTTCCACCTCACAGAAGCGTTTATGAACTCAATATCCGGTCTATCTATACAAGGACTGGCTACTCTGAATGCAATCCTCGGCTCTACTGAGTCCTCCCGTGCCGTCGCTGCCATCATCACGCTGATCAGAGATGAACTCAACAAGCCCGAGATCGGGGGAACTGGCGAGGTGGTGACATACCTGGACCTCATTATTGCCACCATCGGTTTTGTGATGCTCCAGAGGTGGGGAAGACGGAAGACGGAGCTGGATTTCCGGGATGCTGGTGGTGAAGAGACTATTTGGGACGCGGTCATTGATGACAAGGGTTTTCGAGCCGATGTCGTGGGGACGCGGAAGAAAGGCATGATCAGTATCCACGCCAATACTGGTGGCCCGCCAGTCACCTTTACTTCTCCAGATTGCGATGAAGATTTTGAAGCCTTGGAGAGGGGAACAGTGTTTGATGCTCAAGCAGTCGCACTGTCAGCGGAGAACCAGACAAAGCTGACCGACGAAGAAATTCGTGAGCGGATCATGAGCCAAATACCTTCTGGAGCTCGAGCCGTGATTACATCCGAAACCATCACCGCCAAAACGATCCGTGTCGACATATACGACGCTGAAACAGCCCATATTGACCCTCCTCCGGGAACCATTATGGTGGCAGAAAGGCTGAACCATGAAAGCTCGACAAACGGCAACCAAGTTGGACCTCATCAAACTGTCATATTTCGCACGTCTTTGAAGAGATCGAGCAGTAGGGAGAAACCATCGTCGAATGAGCCACTGCGATTGACCGGTCATACCGGCTTAGGTCAAGACCACCACGACACCGACGACTTGTTCATGATGGCTACCGCCCCGAAACGAATTTCTATCGTGGATGAACCGATCCAGATAGATAACGGTACTTTCTCCAATTCGGACCGCGATGAGTCGGCAATCGAATCATCCTCACCACCAACCTCTTCTCCTCCAAAATTGCTAGGCCCTGTTGCCAATCAGAAAAAGAGTCGTCGGCCAGTTCTCAGTTCAAGCAAGTCATCTGCCAATGCAAGCAGTACCAGTCGTATACCACTTGTCAAAGGTAAAAAGGACAAATCAAGTTCAGGTGTGAAGAGTGATAAAGCTGGCGTCATCAAGAAAGCACTGAAGACGCTGAGTCCGAGTCAGTCGTCAGCGGCGGTAAAGGATCTCCCAAAAGTACCACCACAGCAATCAAAAGCTTCGACCTCAGTGGCAGCACAGTCGCCCAGGTCTAGGGCGCCTTCGGCCAATCGCGAAGATGCCACATCAAGGAGAACTTATGCTTCGTTGACCCATGGTAATACGCCCCTGACAAGTCCGAGTTTACATCGGGCTGCCGAGTCATCAACGAGCTATTTTGCCGTGCACGACCGGAGAAGAGACTCTATTGTCTCGCAGACCACAGAGACATATTCTGTCCATTCGCATGAGAGTCGACCAAGCTCCCCCACCTTCACAAGGACTCGGACCCGAGTTGTGAACGAGTTGACACAGACGAGGTCGGAACTCGGACTGGCACTAGACGAGACTGAAGCTAGAGTCGACCCAACCACAGGCACAGTCCATCATAGACGCTCTCGGTCTTTTGTCCCTAGTCTGTATTCGATGGGGACCAAGGATTCTACGGAGGCCATCCTCTTAGCGCCGAAGGCCCCTATACCTCGGAAATCAATATATGAGGATCACAGTATATTAGCTGCTCTCATCACGAATGGGAAAGTGCCTGGTATCTTTCCTGATCGTCATCTTGTCAAAACAGTTCGACGATTTGCGAGGTTCGCATCGGCTTCGTATGGGGCGAATTTCCTGCGGGTTATGGGCCTGACAACAGCAGAAGATGAGCTTAGCAAGTCGACGGAGCTCATGACCCTTGACGTCCACCACGAGCACAGCTCATTTTCCAGCCATACAGGCCTGCCTCCTGACACAATTCTGTTGTCGTCCTTCTTTGATCCCCAAGGAGTTACCGGCAATACTGACTGGTCGCCCTCGGCCATATCACCATTGATCCATTTCATCTCGATCGATGACGATTCCAAAGCCGTAGTTCTGACCTGTCGCGGGACACTTGGCTTTGAAGATGTTCTGACCGACATGACATGCGATTACGACGACTTGCTATGGCAAGGCCAGCGCTACAAAGTCCATAAAGGCATTCATGCTTCGGCAAGACGACTATTAGGTGGTAGTGGAAGCCGCATCATGGCCACCATCAGAGCGACACTTGAACAATATCCCGACTATGGCCTTGTTCTTTGTGGGCACTCCCTGGGAGGAGCTGTCGCGGCCATACTCGCCATCCTCATTGCCGAACCATCGTTTGACGAATCCAAGACCTCGTTTGTCACCGGCAGCAAACCTAAACTCCTTACCCATCAATCCACGAACAAGTCGTTTACTTCTTACATCCCTCCCATCAGTCTTCCACCAGGCCGACCAATCCACGTCTACGCCTATGGCACACCCGCATGCATGTCCGAGCTTCTCCGTGTTGCCACCCGTGGGCTCATTACGACCATTGTCAACCACGCGGATATTGTGCCTTGCCTCTCCCTGGGCATTCTGCACGACTTCCGTACCGTTGCATTGCACCTCAAACACGACACGACTGACGCTCTTGGTGCTCTCAAGACGCGGGTTTGGATTCGTCTCAAAAATGCCGTCAAGTCCGCATTCTATAACAACCCGAGGGGGCCGCCTCCGCCAGAAAACATTGCAGGCGATGGCCTCGGCGAAGACACTTGGGCATGGTCGGCACTGAAGACGCTACGTGCAGCAATGGTGAATGATAAACTGGTTCCTCCTGGAGAAGTGTTTGTGGTGGAAACGACCCGCGTCTTTGACAGACTGGAGCCAGACGTAGCACGCGAGGCAGTTTTTGGACCTGACGACTCAAAGGACGACCGAACGGAAAAGCTCTACAGGGCACTCGGGAGACCCGCCACGAGAGTGCAATTCAAGCTGGTACGAGATGTGGAGAAGCGGTTCGGCGAGCTGAGATTCGGGCGGGACATGTTTGGCGATCACAGTCCGGGCAGATACGAGGCGAGTCTGGCGGCGTTAGACACAGGAATTTGTGAAGAATGATTGTGCTTTTGAAGGCTAACGACGTTACGATATACGGTCAGGCTGATGCTGATTTCTTTATAAAATGAGGTGTTTACTATATACCATGTAATCAGAGACGTTCTTGATGACATATACGGCCTGCTTTGATCTTGTGGATATATACATCCACGAGCGTGTTTGCTACTTGCTTGCTTGCTTGCTTGCTTGCTTGCTTGCTTGTTTGCTTGTTTGCTTGTTTGCTTGTTCATTGCGATCCGCACCACCGACACCACTACAGTGAAGTGAAGTGAAATGATTTTATTTGTTTTTTGCACTTCTTCCTCTTTTTCTTTTCCCCTTGTCACTCGCACACTCACTCACTTGCTCCGCCTGTTTGATTATTTTATTGATTGGCAGTGACCTTTCTCTCTTCACCCACGAAACACAATGTACATACCACATCATAAAATACCATATAATATCATGTCATATGATATACACACCCACACACGCAAGCCCGCACACCCGCCGCCGCCCCCTTTCTTTTCCGACCCGGCTTGTTCGCGACATGGTAATATCGCCTTCAAGATGGTTCCGTCCGATGCGGCCAGAAGCGGTTATCGGTCCAGCATGGACTCCGTTTCGTGGGGAACCGGGCCCTCTGATGCTGGGATATGTGGACATGTGAGCAGGCGGCTCAGCTGGTGCAAGGCAATGCGCGACGGTACCCGGAGGTCATGCTGGCCGCTCTCTGCTGGACGCTGAGTTCCAGTGACAGACGGCTTTGAGGGGTGTGGTAGGTATAAATATACCCATTTGAAGCGGTGTCGTGGTCGAGACTTTCTTGAAATGTCTCTCTGTACAGATACAGAAACAGAAACAGAAACAACGACAAGAAGAAACCACGATTTTGCCGAGCTTGATATCCATTCCTTCGCTTCCGAAAAGATAAAGTAAGAAAGACAGGGAAAGACACCAAGGGACACCAAGGGATACCGTTATATTATAGCTATACAGCTATAAATCGTCTATTGTTAAAGGGGTGGAACGAACGACGACAAGACCAACAAACACAACGACAGTATCACCACCACCACCAACAAGAAACTCACCGCGACGTCGAGGTAAGACATCTCGTACGGCCAGCAGCGAAAACCAGACCTTGTAAGTCGAACATGAGGGTGATGAGTGAAGGACGTGGAGTCTGACCAAATCTACGAAAACCAGAGTCTAGCAAATCTCAACGGTCGGGGATCTGGTCAAGATGCATGCGTTGATGGGCATGGGCATGAGATTTGTTGGACTCTCATACATCCTTCTCGCCGGTCTCGGGCTGTTGGGGCTTGTCGCTGCTCGTGCCGATGTGGTGCACTATTGTCCATACCCTGTGTGGTGCGCCGTCGTGGTGGGATACGAACCAAACGACCCTACCCCCCAGTCGGAGCGGCCAGCGGTCAAATGGGTCAGTCAACCAGCCGGGACAGTCTTGACCAGCCACTTCCTCGACAGCCCGCAGGACACCGGTGTGGCCATGATGTGCACACGCGACCCTTCTGCGTCGACGCCGCTGGTCACGCAGCTCGAGTACGCTTGGGAGCAGGACGAGGGCAAGACGTATTTCGACGTCAGCAACGTCGCAGGGGCGCCTTTTGTCCACGAGGGCTTCGAGATGGACGTCGACGACCCGGAAGATCCCAGTCTCAGTCTTGCAAGTTGTCGTGGCGCCTCTTGTGGGCCAGGAGACAAGGACTGCAACGACGTGTACAACAAGTACAACGACGACTTTCAGGGGATGAGGACTTGTTCCGACTCGATCAATATCAAGTTGACCTTGTGCTCGGGGTGAGAGGGGCGGGTTTCTGAGAGCAGGGTTCTTGTGGTGGTTTGGGACCTGGGATGGTGAACACAGCATCCCCGTACTACTTGTCCTGTATGTCTTGGATATTAGCGAGTTTTGCCTGGGTGAAATGTCTCCAGCTCCACTGGAGCTCGAGGGCTCGTGGATTAGGACCTAGTCTGGCAGTCTGGACCAGACGATCACGGGCCATCATCCATAGTCATTCCATTCCTCGTCCACGGTGACTCTGAATCAAAGCTTGACTTTGGGGCTGGTGGCGGCACAAGGAGACGTAAATGGCAGCTGGAAGAATCCTCACAAGCAGTTAATCACCCTTGTCGCCGTACGAGGAATTGCCTGATGACTCCCCCAGCGTGGCGGGCGTCGTTGTTGATTGGAGGAAAACTCACCTTTGCCCGGCCTGCGCCATGCACGATTACACAATTTTCCCACCAGCGGATTTGGGAATGATTCACACATCCTCCTCCTTGCCATTCACCACCGAACAAGGCCAGAACTAGAGAAAAGACAGACAGACAAAGAAACAAATTGCCTCCTATCCTGTTGTCGACCGCTTCTCGGAAAACGAATATAAAGCAACACCCGCACCCAGGCGGCCATTTCCCCCTCGATTCGCTTCACTAAACAAACTGCGCTCGACCCCGCCGTTCCCTTTCATACCCTGTCGTCAACCTTTTTCCCTCGCCCTCTTTACACAAACACCCACCCAAAACAAAGCGGCTATTGAGTGAACATGGCTGTACGAGCACAGGTAAGAGATTCTCGTCGCTTTTTCCCTCTTTTGCAAGAGGGAATTCTAATGTCTTGGGTGCGTGCGCAGTTCGAAAACTCCAATGAAGTGGGCGTCTTCGCCAACCTCACCAACAGTTACTGTCTTGTCGCCGTCGGGGCCTCTGAGAACTTCTACTCCATCTTCGAGTCCGAACTCGCTGATCTCATCCCCATCGCCCACTGCACCATCGCCGGCACCCGCATCGTTGGCCGCTTGACTTCAGGCAACAAGAATGGTCTCCTAGTCCCTACGTCCACCACCGACCAGGAATTACAACACATCCGCAATACTCTGCCAGATAGCGTCAAGGTCGAAAGGATAGAGGAGAGATTATCGGCGCTGGGCAATGTCGTGTGTTGCAGTAAGTGGGCGCCTTTTTTGGACTGCGAAGTGGTGTGCAGATCGTCTTTTTAACACCAATGCCACTCTGTAGATGACCACGTCGCCCTCGTCCATCCGGACCTCGAACGAGAAACCGAAGAAATCATCGCAGACACCCTGGGCGTCGAAGTCTTCCGCCAAACCATTGCCGGCAACGTGTTGACCGGGTCCTACATGTCCCTCTCGAACCAAGGCGGCATCGTCCACCCGAAAACAAGTATTCAAGATCAAGACGAGCTGAGTTCGTTACTACAAGTGCCGCTTGTTGCGGGTAGTGTCAACCGAGGCAGCCCTGTCGTTGGTGCTGGCATGGTTGTCAACGACTGGCTGGCCGTGACGGGTATGGACACCACGGCTACAGAACTGAGCGTCATCGAGAGTGTCTTCAGACTGGGCGAAGGCGGTCCCGGTGGACTGGATGCCAGGATGAAGGCCAACAAGGAGAGCATTGTCGAGAGCTTCTATTGAGCCCTTGGATTTTACTTCACCTATGCAAAATATCTCTTTATTGGACATTGGGAATACTGGACACTGATCGACACCCTTCACTCGTCTATAATGATACTTTGCCTCCCCATGCTAAATGGATCTTTGCATGGGTTAGTCGCTGACGACGAGGACGAGGAACGTGGGACGCCCCTTTGGGCGGATTACTTTTTTCTCCATCCCGCATTTTTCCATGAACTCTGGTGGGATCCGCATCACGACCTGTGTGCTGGTGTGCAGGTGCTTGGATCTGACCAACCACGAACATTGACAGAGGCTGTGCATACCCATCCGAGAGTGAAGTCACATGCGCCGATATGGACGGATACAGATACAGCTACTGGAGGTTGTCGCCTCTCGTTTCGGCCGGTCGCTTTCAGCACGAGCACGAGCACGAGCACGAGTACGAGCACGAGCACAAGCGCAGGAGCGCTGGAGTGAGAGATATTCCCGAGTGTCCGGTCAGCCTGTGAAAGCAGATGGACGCCCACGAACGCACAACTCAACATCATTACCCAGCCCACACCCATGCGCGATTGAGTGAGTATGGAGGTGCTGCGAACGGGTCTGGGCTTGATCTTGATCTTGATCGGTTTTTTTCACAAACAAGGCTATGATCTCACGGTCGATGTGCCCGACACTTGGACACAAACGATGAGGCAATGAAGGCGGTAAAGGAGAACTACGAGTGGTATGACAGGCAGGAACAGGACGTAGGGAATGGACCCCAAAAATCAAAAATAATGACCGAGTGATTCATCAATTGATTGATTGATGAATGGGATCGAATGCGCTCTGCAAAGGTCATACACGTTCAAAAAGCCACACTCAAGTACCTACTAAATACCTTCCTACCTACATAGAGTACACTCAAGTTTCTGTCCTCAATCCCTCGATCCCCCGCCCTCGTCGATACGACTTATACATGATTCAGAAACTCGACCATCTACCTAATATTTGAATCAATGCTGGACTTTGACATGTTTTGTTTGTATTCTCGTTCTCGTTTTCGTTCACTCTAGATCTTGCTTTCGCCTTGAGAAACCGCTCGTGTATCTGTCTGTGTGTGTAGTAAAACTATATCAGACCGTGCGTGCGCATGTGCTAGCTACTACGCGATCAATATGGCAGGCATTCTCGCACTCCTTTTGTCAAGGCGCAAAGAATATAAAAGTAAAATGGATCTTGACTCCAAAACATGGGCATGAAGATGGCCGTGTCCCAAGACCAAGACACAATCCTAGTAGCCCTCCCCCGCCCAAGGGCGCTTTGGAAGACCTCGCCAACGGTTTCCGTCTTCCCATTCCTCAATAAATGGGATACCAGGTTGATGTACACAAAAATGCCCAACTAGCTCCAAGAATGCTCCCTGTACCTGACAAGCCCGTGATGCAATACAAGCCCCGACTCCATGGTAACAGCCCTTATCGGCCTGCCTATGTGGCGGCAACGGGTTGATCACCCACCATGGGATTCCTCGGCTCCCCCTTCGCCTCCACTGCAGTCCCGTTTCGTATGACCACGTCTTCCATATCATCCCCTTCCTCTGCATCTTCCGCCTGCGCCTGAGCGAGCACATCCGCCATGCTCTGGCCCTTGAAACTGGTGTCGGCGTAGATGTCTGTTTCTCCACCCATCACCACATCCGCGCCTTCATGTTCACCTTCACCAGGTGTGCCGTCAGGCGGTGACTCTGCTGGCGGCGCAGGTGGCGGTGGTGGCGGCGGAGGAGTCTCAGTATCCATGTTGAGTCGTTTCACTGGTGACCCAATCGGTTCTCTCTCGTCCTCTCCTTCAGCCGTGACGGATTCGTCTGTCTCGAGTCGCTTACGCTTTAATGTGCCAACCCCATTGGATTCAGCTGGTGTATTCAAATTCGGCGTGGCCTCCGCGTCGTCGTCTTCGTTATCCGACATTTTCATGTCTTCATGATCCACGGTGGCGTCTGCCTCAGTAGGTGATACTGCGGGAGACTGGGCAGGTGACGCAACCGGTCCTTCACCACCTCCTGGCCCTTTCTTTCCTTTCTCCCTTGCCGCCTTTTCGGCTTCGTGCTTCTTGTGTTTTTGATACGCTTTTTCAAAGAATTGCTTGCAAAATTCCTTGACTTTCTTCTGTTGTCGCTCGTCAATCTTTGTGGGATCCTTGACTCGGCCCGCTTTGTAATCTGATGCCACCAGCTTTTTTGCAATCTCCTTTGCAAATCGCTTTAGATCGTCCCGGGGAATCTTGTGCTTGTATTTGTTCATTACGTGAGAGATATGAGGGAAGAGCTGGACATCCCGGTTAGACATGGCCCGTAGTATGCAAAAGACAAAGCGGTACTTACAGTATTCTCGTAAAGCTTCTTCTGTTTCTCGATGTCGTACGATTTCCACTTCTCTTCCTTCTTCACTTTAGCAGGTTCGGGCGTGGCCGGCGTGCTGTTTTTGGTGTCTTTGTCGTGGGACGTGACGATGTTCTCGATGATACTCTTGAGCACATCTCGTTCCGACGGTTGTTTTGGTGGTGGCGGAGGAGGGGCCTCTTCTGCGGGTTTCGTGGGTCGGGCCCACGTTGTCTGCCCGGTGACAGAATAGTAATATGTTCTGCCTTTGTCCTGAGCCGTAAACCAGCCTCGTGGTAGTGGAGGTGGCCCGCGGTGAAAAGGTAGAGGAGGACGTGAGTAGAAAGAACCCGGTCGTTGAAGTGACCGTGGACCCGACGGTGCATTCAGCGAGGCAGGCCCTCGTGGTGGGGATCGCGATCTTGATCTCGATTTGGATTTTCTTCGTCCCTGGGCAGACTCTCGCCTCTCGAACGGCGTAGTCTCCGTCTTGACGGGCGTGTTTGCGTCTTCCCTCTTCTTCCGGGGAATTCTGTAGGCCAATTCGAGCTTCGACCAAGCATCCAGAAGCGCCGAGGCTTGAATCGCTACTTTCTCGTCAGAATGGTTAGTCAAAGACTCCATTGTCTTGTCAATCTTTGCATCGACAATCTTGTTTCTCGTGAGCCGTGGTAAGCGGTCCAGGACGTCGAGAATCTGAAGGATGATGTTCTCATCGTCTCGCCATGCCGAGAGCTGCGAATTGAGGATCTGGTATCCGTGGAATCTGACGACGCGGTGCCACGCCTGATCATCAGTACACCGTTGGATGCGTTGCAGCAATTTGACGGCAATCCATTTCTCCTTGCATTGCATGAGTGCGGCCATAACCTTGGTCACGCTGTCGATGTCCAGCGATTTGGCTTCGACGCTATCAACGTATTCCTCGTCGTCTTCTGCTGTCTTCCTCTTGCGCGGCCGCTTCGCAACCACGGTGTCCCAAGAATCAGCATCCTCGATACCCAGGGCCTCTATCGTGGCTGCCGATAGCTTAGTGGCTCGTTCCGTCTGGGTCTTGCCTCCAATGAAACCTGTGCAGTTGGCCTCACCACAGTAGCAAGGTTGTGGATTGGCGCCATATCGATCGACATTGTAGTTGAAGACCAATTCTTCCCCAGCCTTTATATAGCGCTCAGCGAAGATGCCCATGCGCAATTTGTCCCCAACCACCCATTTGTCAACGTAGCAGTTGGGGTTGCAGGAGTGGTTGCAAAACCGACCGAGGTTCCCTTTCTTCGTCGCATCGATAAACTCACCCTTGCTCAGGGACATGAAATAGAAATGTTTGATTCCTTCTTCATCGTACTGCAGCATACGCTTCCGGAAAGTGGCTTCGGGAATGGTCTCGCCAATGTATTCAAAGATAAAGTCATGCGGTCGCAGATCGACATCGGTGCGAAGGCCATAGCCCTTCTTTTCGGTCTTGATAATCGAGACTTTGGCATAGAGACGCCTGAGAAACCTTTGATTTTGGCACGAAACACCGCAGCCACAGTCATCGGCACATTCCATTTTACACGCGCGGTTGATGCAGTCGGAATCCTCCCCACAGGCAAGGTTCTGCCTCGTGGACGGGTCTAGATACACATGGTCAGTCGCTGCCAGAATTATCTAACCATCCAGATGATAGCCAAACTCACCCCACTCCTCGCTGCAATCACAGTCGAGGGCATGTTCGCTGAATCCGAGGTATTTGTTTTGATAAGTGCACGCATCAATGACGGTGAATGTCGAGGTGGCTTCTTTTGTTGCGTCCGGGAGGTGGTCGAAGAGAGGAGCGACACGGGGTGGAAGCTTAGAGGTGGCTCGGGAGGTCTTTGCGGGCTTCGAGGCTTCCTTGGGTTCAGGCTTGACGGGCGAGGTGGAGGTTGAGTGGTGACCATTTGCCTCGTTCGGCTCTTTCTTGGCAGTTGACGTGTCAGGATCAGCAGCCGGAGGGCGATTTGAAGAGGACGTCGATACAGAGGATGAGCGGGAGGACTTTAATCGGACTGGTTTCAGAGATGGTGAAGCCGAGGGGCTCGCCGAGCTCTGATGGTTGATGGTGGCTACGCGGGTTGTGCTGAGCTCGTGAGCAAGCTCAGCGTCCACCGACTCTTCGCGCTTGACCTCAACCATCTCTTGCTCATCTGTAGACGGCCGTCTGGACGAATCTCTGCTTAGTCGACCCATCTGGACGATGATTGCGATGAATTTGGAGACTCGAACGATGAGTTGGCGCCAGGCCGACGCAGAAGTGAGGTGGTGCAGAAATTTCACGGGGTCTCATGGGCATCTGGGCGATACGAGCCAAACAACCATGGAGCTCCACCAACGGCAGCAATTCACCACCGGACAATCCAGGACCTCAAGCGCAATGATCAGTATGATGGCCTTTTCAACTGCGCGTGCCGATTGCGTCAATTGCCCAACGTTCGAGAGTTGAAATGGGACAGTAGCGAAGCCGTCGGGTGGTCTATGAATGAACGAGGGGCAGAGGTGTCTACCACCCCATAAATTCGCAGTTGCACAGTGATTTCTTTTTTCTCTCTTTTCCTTCAAGCAGTGAATGGTCTGGAGTTGTCTCTGCAGCGACCGAGGACCAGGTGACGGAGCAAGAGCAATAGAGCGGCGGTAAGTGAAGAACACTCAAAAGGGCAGGATAGCGTGGTGGCTTCCTCCCATCATATCCGCCACAGGCACAGGCACAAGGCAGCGAAATATGTAACCAATAAACAAAGGGATCCCGGCAGCAATCGCTCACGAAAAGAGCCCAAGGACCAACCAAGAGCAGAAAACGAAGATGTGGGAGTTCGGGTTCCAAGAAAGGGCAGATGGTGGTTTGGGGGTTTGGTGGAGAGAAGGGGAAGAGGGCAAAAGGCTGAAGATGAATTTCCTTTCAAGGTCTCGCTCTTGTCTCGCTCTCTTCTCTCTCTTTTCCCTTGTCCACCACCAAATGGCCCCGGATAAGCCCATGCCAAGCCGATCCTCCAACATTCCGCTTCTCAGCCCTGCACAAGAGTCATTGTCATTTACCAAGCGACCTTGTTCTCCTCCTCAACATCCCCATCACCATCATCATCACCGCCGTCAACATCATCACCCACGTATCCTCTCGCATGCACTATGCCTTCCTCCTATCCAACCAAAACTGGCAACCGTCATCAAACTCACCCATCCAACATGTGCCTTTCATCTCCAACACCTCCATGATGGGGTCACCTCCTTGTCGAGATAGTCTCCCTCTGCGTCGATCCCAGGGTCACCACTCTCGCCTGTTGCCTGTCTATCCACAATATTCGCGAATCCTCGCTATGTCTATTAACCCAGCCGTCCCTTTTACTCCCAAAACAAAAATCCTTGATGGTGGTATCTGGCATAATCAGACACGGAATTCCCAAATATGAGCCTTGTAAGTCCTGTGGTCATTGAGAGGGCTGGAATATGATGCAACCAAAAATGCGACAAACGACGTATCCGCAGCCTGCAACTTCTTCTCGTCGCAGACATCGACCCTCTTGTGTAAGACACCCTGTGCGGCGCGAATGCACAAGATATGGCGAGTAATCACCCTCAACCGCATCTGCTGGATCATCCGACCTCGTCTTTCGATCGTGTTCGGCTCTTGCTCTTGACCATGTCCACAAACCCCATAAGAGAGGTTCTTGCTTGTCGTCCAGCATCTACTGCCTTACCTTTCCAGACGGACGAGTGCCTGCCCGGTGAGTTGGGACTAGTCGGCGTGTTCTCCTCTACTTCACCTCCAGCTCCTGCTGGCGGAGGTGTGCTTGCTTTGCAGGAGTCTGCTTCTTTGGCTCGCGCTCGTTCCGCTTTCTCGGCCGCGATCCATTCCCGGTGCTCCTGTCTCCTTCTCTCATACTCTTCTCTTGCGGCTTGCCGAAGTGCGCGGCTGACTTCGGTCACCCGTGCCTTTCGAGCAGAGAATTGCGTATAGTCTTTGATCTGATTTTTGGCTTCTTCGCCTTTCGCCGCCCATTTTCCTGCGAGTCCGCTGATAGCCAGCAATCTGGCATCCACGCGTCTTGTGAGGTAGACATTGGGCTCTTTCTTCTCCTCTTTGGCTCGAGCCATTATGCGCTCAATCTCGTCACGATACGCGGTTTCATAAATGTCCACATCCGCCGCTCCTGGACTTTCACTAACAATGGGCACATCATCGTCCGCGGAGACGAACGTCCCGTCGTTATCGCTGCTAGAACTGACCCCCGAAAAGGTGGACGGACCAATATAAAGGTACAATTGGTCTTCCAGAGGGTCGTGTGCATGGCCCCGGTGACCTATCTCGTCTGCTGTGTTTGCATGTGGTCTCAGCGATCGGAAAGGAGGTAACTTCATCGGATCGAGCTTCTCAATGTCCACCATGCTTTGAACTCTCGAGAGCGAGTCATCTGCGTTTGTGAGCGTGTGAGTTAGCAATCCTGAAGGACTGCTAGAATCCCTGCTTCTGTCCACTCCTGTTTGGTCTTCGGTCTTCGTCGTATCGTCTATACTTAGCGTTGGTACCGGTCGTACATTCAGCTTCTTCATGTCTTGAGAAAGCTCTTCAATCCGTGGCTCTGCGCCTGTGTGCTCCTGCCCAAAAACACTGAAACTGTGAGACTTCAGGGGAAGGGATCCGGAGTCTTTGATCATGGCTGCCGGTGGTTGAGAGAAATGTGCGCCATCTTGATCACCCAGAATTGAAGTAATTCCCTTGGGTTTATCTTTGCCTACGAGGGACTTGAACTTGTTCACGGCTTTTACCTGCAGGGAATTTGTCAGTAGAGTCCATTCTAATGGTCCATCTCGAAAGCTTACAACTGTCATAAGATTCCTCACGTTTTTGGTTATTGCCGCATTCATCTCGGCTTCTGTCGGCGGCTCGACGAGATCAGCGGTGTTCTCCTCTTCTGGAAGAAGCCTGTCAGTGCCCTTGTTCGTAACCCACGGATGTTCCTGAACCAGGTCAGCATTTGCAACAAGCGTCCGTGATGCTATTTACTCTCAACTCCCGCATTTTAATGCGTTTATGCGGATCTTTCTCCAAGATGCGGTTCATGAGGTCCCGGAAGTCTTCATCTATCTCGTCGCCCAGGTCTGGCTCTTCGGTCTTGATAGCCTCGTAGAGCTCAAAAATGCCCGTCTTCTCAAATGGGATTCTGCCGTACTTCAAGCAGTACAAAGTAACCCCCATAGACCAGATATCCGCCGCGCGCCCCGACACATCTCCGTGTCGAGCAATACAGAGCTCCGGCGGGAGGAACGCTGGGCTGCCGGCGGATTTTGCTGTGCGCATTTCTGAGTCTTTTTCAAACATTTCCGAGACGCCAAAGTCGACCACTTTGAGAACATCGTCTTCTGTGACTAAGCAGTTGTCGGGTTTGATATCGCGGTGCACTACACCTTGTGCATGCAAATACTCAATTCCCAGGATCAAGTCTCGGAACCAGTATCGACAGACATGGTCAGGGTATGGATCTGCTCTTTCTTCTAAGCCTACCTTCATGACGACGCCTTTTTTGCACATTTCCAGTACCATGTACAGCGAATCTTCTGTCGGGTCGTCCAGCACCTCAATCAGGGATACTAGATTTGGGTGGTTCAATTTCTTCATAATGGCAATCTCTTCTTTGATCAGGTCTATTGCACTGGCCTGTAACTCGCCTTCGTTGCCGACATTTCGATGTAGGGGAGAATTAAAGCCCTGCAATGCTCCACGACGTCGCTGGGACAAAGGTTTCCGGAGGATGTGCGACTGTGCTCGCTTGCGCAGCCGGGCTTTGGAGAATTCTTTGACAGCCTAAGTAAGCAGGTCAGCAAATATTCTGCGTTTTAATACATTTGGTAGACTCACGTATTCTTTCCCATACTGATCAATAGCTAAATGGACTGCTCCAAAGGATCCGCGCCCAATCTCTTGCTTGATGATATATTGATTGATGCGATGTTCTGCAACGCCATCGTCTTTGCTAGTGACATATTCGGATCGTGCATTGAGGGATTCCTGCAGAGGCCAGATCAGTAGGCCTATATAGTCGGTTCCAGGAGGTGTTACATACCTTGACCTGTCTGGCGGCTGAAGGCGTCCGGCGATGATGGCGGGAAGGTGTATTGTACTCTGGGCTGGACCTGCAGCTCTGGTCAGACACTTTGGACCAGCCGCGGATTATTAGGTGTCCACTACTCACAAGTGTTTGAACACAGGAGGCTTTTGCGAGGCGGATGAGTCGTTGGCGTTGGCAGCTTCGCGCAGGGCATTCACATGTGATTGTGGTCGATCGCGGGGTTGATCTTGAGCATTGCTTACTGGAAAGCGAAAAGCTTCCTCCGCCGACGTGGACGTAGGCGACGCGACGATATCCATGAGGCCGTCGACATTTGAGTTGAAAGCCTCCCTCGGTGGCAATCAGATATCTTGATACGGAGCCCCGATGAGCTCAGCTTTGGCTAGGGACGGTCGCCAGCGAAGAATGACGCTGGAGGGCCTTGGGGTTGGTGAGGGTCAAGGCTCATGGCAAGTGGATTAATTTCTCCGCTGCACTTGCCTGTTCTCGGCTCTTCGGAGGCTTCACATTGCTGAGTTGTCGAACTGCAAGTGACCACCAACCACACGCAACGAACCCTCATTCGAGACAATCCGACCTCCTATTGAAGTTCAAATATGCGATCAAGTTCTAGAAGCCGTCACGTCTCTTCTGTTTTCATCTGATCGGACTGCTGAGTGATTCAGTCTCATGCTTGTGTCTGCCCCGCCCAAACCTTAGGAGTGTGAAACCAGCACTCACCGTCACAATGGTTGTCTACTCTTTCTATATATTCGATAGACATGGTGAGAGCCAGATCAACGGCAAGGCCTGACCTTTTCCGTTGAGATTTGCTGATGATTGCAGCCGAGTGTATATACAAGCGGCAGTGGCTTCCTCCAGCAATTTCAACTACTGGCAAAACCTCAAGGCCGTCATCTCAGACATACGTCAATGGCGGGCCGCACTCACGCTCTGTGCTAAGCGCAGAGGACGATGCAAAGCTCATATTCGGGACAGTGTTCTCCTTGCGGAACATGGTCCGAAAGCTGGGAGGAGAAGACGACAGGTTTGTCGGTTGTGAAATCGATAGACCAGTCTTGCTGATCGAGACCACAGTTTCCTTTCTTACCGAACCTCACAGTATAGACTGCACTATTACGAGACACCGACTAATACCAAGTTTGTCATGCTCACGGACACCAAGTCCGGCTCAATGAGGCTAGCTTTGCAGCAAATCTACGTGAATTGCTACGTCGAGTATGTGGTCAAAAATCCATTGTCACCTGTCGAGCATCCGGGTGGAATCGGTGTCAACAACGAATTGTTTGAAGCAAGCCTAGAACAATTTGTGGTAGGATCAATTCTGCATGCTGAGGGAAGATCTTGTGCTGACAGAATAAATGAAGGATCGAGTCCTAAACGCTCCCTAACGAGGTCTTGGTTCATGGAGATCGAGTGGTTTTGCGTAGTCATGGTTTTGAAGGCCTTACGAGTACGCGACAATCCCTCCTACCCCTCCACGGCCGTCTTCCAATTTATCGCATCATCGCAGCATACTGTTGAACATGATACGTTGGCCCGGAGAGAATCCATGAACTACGATATATCCCAAGCATGGTCTACCAAGAGCTGTCGGCGGCTCGGCTGCGAGTCACGACAATCACAATCAGACAATGTGTCACTTTCCGCCCCAGGCAGAGGTCACAAGGCACAAGACGAGCGTCGATATCCACATGACCAAGATTCTTGGGCTCGTACTGTGAGAAGCGAGGGTCGGTCTCTAACGTGCGGGACGCAACGGCCTTTTGTGAATTCTGGAATCACGACAATGTCGGTGCCGTGGTACGTCGGCTACGTCCTTAGGTGCATGGCGCAGAGGGGCGGCTCCGGCTAAACGGGTGACTCAAAAGTCAGGCGCGTACTGGTAGTCGATCTGGGCTCACATACGGGGTACGTCTATGTCTGAGAAATAAATTGGTCGACGCACGGTCATGGACCAATGTGAATCCGAAAGTGAAGATCTCGGCTTTGATTGGGTATGTAGGAAAAATCCTTGGTGTCGGGCTAGAAATGGCGTCGCAGGAAAATCCGACGAATCATAAAATTCATACGGGAAAAGTCGTCCGGAGAACCCAGATACCTGCATATACCATGACTACTCGTCTGCTTGAGAAGACCGTGTGCTCATTCCCAGCAATCTCGAGGCAAATCCTCCTCTTTTTGATGTCGATCTCTCTTATCGGCCTGCCATGGGGGTTGTCCCGGCCTTCCACGTGCCAAAGATGGTGCAGCCTCGCCAGGAAATACTCCGTAACTGCCCTTGGACTTGGCCAGTGGCTCAGAGAGCTCGCTTTTACTCGTCGGTGTGGGTTAGAGAAAGGACATCACGGGTCAGTGAAGCGGTCAGCGAGGGGCTCGTAGTCGATGTCCAAACCAGGATCTGCAGACTCGCCACTGAAATACTTTCTGAACCGGACAGAGCCGGAGAGATGCACCCAACCTGCATAGATTTGTCTATCGTGCACCACTGTGGTGCTTTTTGGAAGTTGACGTGGCGAGAAGTGCCCAATCACAGTTGGTTGGTGGTGTAAAGGCAGGAAAATACGGTTTTCAGCATGCATGTTGAAGGTGCTACACCAGGTGAAACCTTGTATACCCCCCTGGGGACGAATGAAGAGGTGAGGTGGTATACCTCAGTGGACAGACTACCTTACCCAAACTCCGATGGCTTCCACCGAGATTTCTTGTTTGAGAACTTCTCTGAACGAAGACGAGATGCCGAGTGGCTCGTATATCGAAGGAACGGTGAAGGAAAATTGCCCATAAAGCTGGCATGCGACCAATGGAGTCGTAGTGGCTGAGGGCAAGATCGGTGAGTGAGGCAGCGCGGTGATGGCGGTGGCTGGCTGCATTGACCAGGCTGTCACTTTGTCAATTCGCGGCTGTCAGAGTGGCCGCTGAAATGGCCAGCTGACAGGTTCGCCCAAAGGACCTGCTCCATCATAGTGCTTTTTCTGATAGATCATCTCGAGGTTTGTGGGGACACTGGACAGAAAGGCAAGAGGATGAGGCTGAGGAGTCTAAGGAACGTTCGGATAGCCCGAACAAGGGAAGCGATACCCTTGATCCAGGGCAGAAGGGAGACGGCGATTCGCGTTGCGTACGAGTACGAGGTATCTGTCATAGCATCCGGGGGCTTTTGCAAAGGACGATATCTCATGGACTAGGATATCTCGAACTTGAAGGAGTACGAGTACGAGTCGTAGGTAAAGTACATAGTAGTGGTGAGTCTGAGGTACTGTGGTACTGGAGGTACCAAGGGATCTACGAAGATTCGGCAGTGGCCGCCTTGGTTTCTTGGGGGCGAGACCTGCCAGGCTTGCCTACTCGCACCTATAGGTACCGGGTAGAACTACTAGGTACCTAGGCATTCTAGAGCCAGAGGCCTAGAGCCCTACACAGGTACCTATTATTACATACTCCGTAATTAGGGCCCAGATCCCAGGCACCCAAAGGCAATACCCACGCCAACTTTACATCTCGTGTCTTGCGTCCTGCACCTCTGGTCCTCTTCCATCGGACCATGTGTCCATCAAATCTTTCCACCTCCACTTTCGATGACCCTGCCGTGCCCTGTCTTCCGATTCTTCGTCAACCTTAGCCATGGATAACACGAGGAATCCACCGAGTATGCACCTCTAAACACGCCTAGCTGAAAAGTCACTTGAGAAGTTTCGAGGTTGTGACGCCTGTTGCTGATTTCAGAGTAGAGTGTTCAGGCCTGACTACCTTACCGAATCATCGCGATCTCCTCATCTGCTTCGTCCTGGGGTTCTCTTCCCTATGTCCAGATTGAAAAGATCAGACGATTGCAACCAGCCGGGATGAAAAAGAGTGGGCAAACTCCGAACACCCCTGGGTGCGATTTGATGTTCTGCTCCATGCACGACAGCATTACGAGGTACTCGCCAGGGGTCGGGTGGTGAGGTTTGGGACTCCTGCATTCTGGTCCATCACACAAAAGAAGGCCAAATATGCGCACACAAAACACCCTGGACCGTTTGCGGTTCCTGGAGTCCCTAGCCTCGCTCGCTAGCTCGTTTTCTCGTCCACTTGAGCGCCCCTGGTCGGTGACCCTGGTCCCAAAATTCTCACACTCTCAAACTCTCCCAGAGTCGTATTCTTGGGCCCAAGACCCAATCCCTCGATACCCATCCATCGGCTTTTTCTTGTGTGGTCAAATTGCTCCATATTACGCCCTGTGCGCCCATTCGCTCCCTGAGGCCGCAGCTAACCCAGGCACCGTTGTCCGCAATTCTATCCACACCTTCCATTGGCGAAGGCGGTGGAAAATGCATCGCGCCACTCGCTCATTCAGCGAGTTGGACCTCATTGTGCGTTTCGACGTTTTGCTCTCGCCTCCTTCCTTTCCCAGCCTCTGGATCTCAGCCCAGCGATTGGGCTGACGGCGGCTGCCCATGGGTTTGCCGTGTGCCAGTCGTCCAGAGGTGCCTGAAGGTGCCTGACAGCTATCTCCACCAACACTGCACAGGTATAGGATCCACTCCCCACTATCGGTCGCGATCAAATACACCCTTCCCCCATGTGGAACGGACGCTGCTACGACGTCTGTACCTTGCTCAACCCAAGACGCCAACAGGCCGAACAAATTCACAGTCAGCTGCAGGTCCAGGTCCTTCAAGAACCTGTGCCACCACTCATCAATCGCTTCCTACGTGACCAGGGGGCCCTTTGTACCTCTCCACTTTTCCGAATTCCAGCAAGCCACCCTCCCCGCCGAATCCTCGCTCGACTTCTGAACATGGGGCAGCCCTGATTGACGACTTTCCTTCTCAAGACAAAAAGACGGCTCTTGTGCGCGCCTGAGGATCCGTCTGGACGACTTTTTCTCTCCCACCCCTCATCATTTCCAAAGAGCACTAGGAGAAATCTGAGAGACCAACGTTCCGTTTCTTCATATCCTTCCCCCGTGCCAACCTACCCTCCATTGCAACTCTTCTCCCACACCTTTCTATTTTCCCACCACCCATCATATCACGAGACCAGCCTACACAAATACCTCTCGGATCGTCACCAGTCCCAACGTCCTCTACCGCGGTCATGAGAATATAGGATTGACCAATCTGGCTTGACTGCCTTGCAAACAACTCGATATGACTTCAACGTCTGGTCTTGGGGGCGCTTGCCCCGTGCCGTTTCTGCAAGAGAGCCTCTTCCCACATGCAGGGGGATGTACGTACCCGTTCAGCGACCTCGACCATCATCCCATGTGCTCTGACTGATCGAGTCCAGTTATCTCCGGACGTTTTTGCATGCCCTTGTCTACTCTTGAGCCCAACTTGACCTGCTGTTTACCCTGCCCAATGACGGATTGGACATATTCGGATGGTAAGTGGAGGCAGGACACGCTGTCAGATATCAATATGCTGAACCTGCTCAGGATTTGAATCCCGTACCGAAATTGCCAATTGGGTAAATGTGGCAGCATTTGTGTTGTCGGTATATCTACTGCTATCATTTGCTGTCCTTCCTGTCAAGTATACTCATCGGCACTATTTGAGCGTCTGTCTGACCTTGGGAGTGGTATTTATGGAGGTATGTTCAGGTCTGATATCCGTCCTGGACATTGTGGCTGATGTTGTCGGTATCAAGCTCGCTTTCATTATCCCGCTGGGCACGAAACCGGCGCAGTGCTTCAACGAAATTACCCCCAATGACATGAAATCAAGCGGCTCTTGCGCAATTAGCGGCGCCTTCTTGTTGTTTGGAGGTTGGGCTATTGTCATGTGGGTTTTCGTCAGAGCCCTAGCCCTTCATCTCCAGATCTGCTGGGAGGTTGTGCTTGGGGACAAATCATTCTACACAGCGCTGGTCCTGGGGTGGCTGATCCCCATTGTCGGCCTCGCTTTGACGCTCAGCCTGACCGGAGTGTCCTTCCGGTTTGGCAACGTCTGCCACATCAACCACAAAGATGCTCTTCAAGATTACTGGGGACCCCTCTTGGCCTTTGCCGCCTTGGCGCTGGTGTTGCAATTCGTCACCATTGGCTACTGTGTCCAAGTTTACGTCAAGAGTCTTCTCGACGACAAGCCAACCACGAATACCAGCTCCCAGCCTCCGACATATCAAGGGAGTATGAAAACGGTGACGGCAAGGCAAACTTACCGCCGAGTCAAGAGAGTGGTTGAGCTTCAATGGCGGGGAGCCAGCATTGTGCTCGTCATCATCGCCGAAGTTGTGTTTTTCTCGGTGGTGTTTGTCTCGATGGACAACAGCACCAAAGTCGACGCAGAGCTTTTGCAGAAGTCGCAGCGTTGGCTGACCTGTCTGGTGGCCAACAAAGGAGACAAGAACAAATGCCTGTCTCTTGCGGGCGGTCTGGTAAAATCAGAGGCGGTGGTTATGGCAGTACTGATTATCCTCGGGGTAAGATTCTTGGACTGTCTCTGTTCTCATCATTCTAATCAGTGTTGCAGTTGAGCGGGTTCTGGTGCTTGATGTTCATGGGCCGCTGGTCGATGACTCATGGCTGGGCCGAATTCTTCCGAACAAGATTGTTTCGCAAGAGTGAATTTGTCTCGGCGGATGCCAGACGGTTCTCGAACGACCCTCGTACGTACGAAATGCTAAGCGGAGCGACGCCTCAACTGAACATCCAAACCCCAGATCGAGCTTTGACGAGCCCCAGAATGCGGAGCGAGTTCTCGCCCACGGATACAAAGCAAGATCTATATGGCTCGGGGAGAGCATATGTCACTCCGGTGGCGAGCTACTCCCATCCCACTCCCCCGACCCAACACAAAGAATGGGATCCGAGGTCGACACACGCCAGGCCGATCGAAGTATCCGGAAAAGGCCTTGAGATGAACATATATCCGGGATGAAAATATCGACATGTTCCGGACCTCAGTTATTTATTCAACAATATGCTTTCTGCACCTTTTCAGCGTGTGGCGCCGAGGAATGATTGCGATCTAGGCAGAAAATTGCCAGTGTTTCATCTGGCTCGGAGGCGGCTGTATGACCATATTCTTGCATGGTCCAAAGTCCCGCAGTGTTTTCAATGCATTATGAGTTTATGCGGTTTCTGTGGTTTTACAAATGGAGGAAGCAAAGTACAATGTGTGCAGCATTGTGATGTACAAATGGGGAAACGGAAGCATGGGGGGATCAGGGTCATCATTGGCATGATACCTTCCTTGAGCTACTATGACTGTGGTTCAAAATTGTTCAACATCCAAGGGATACCCATTCGCGTCGACATATTTTCTTTTGACTGTTTGGTGTTGTCAATACAGGGGAATTGGTCGCTCCACGGCGAAGAGAAAAGTTGAAGACGAAGGGCAAGAAGCGGAACTGGGTTGTCACGATTGTGAGCAGCCGGATTCCACGATACTGTACAGAGAGGAAAAGAAATTCCCGCTTGTCATTTTGTAATGCATGGCAAGAGGGGCTGGATCCTACTAGAATTGCCTGTTATTTTCCTTTCAGAGCGAAGGCTGAGAGAGGGAGAGGGAGAAGTCAGAGGATTGTGTGGAAGGCATTCAGACGTATGAGATGTGTGACGACGAGGAACGAGCGAAGTGGTGGACGAGGGATGTATCTATGTATCTGTGTATGTATAGAGCTCATGGAAAATTGGGGTTCATTCAATATCCAGAGTCTCTGTCTGTGTTCAGTTCCAATGGGAACTGGTCGCGCATT
Organism: Fonsecaea nubica; assembly: GCF_001646965.1. Lineage (NCBI taxonomy): Eukaryota > Fungi > Ascomycota > Eurotiomycetes > Chaetothyriales > Herpotrichiellaceae > Fonsecaea > Fonsecaea nubica. Next base: position 156,917 of record NW_019173738.1, read on the forward strand.
CACTCACTCACTCACCTACCTACTGACTCACTACACGTACGGAGTACGGGTACAGAGTAAGTCTGAGGTACTCGGTCCTAGTACGAAGAAGGCACTTTGCACGGTAGTGGCACAGTCGTCAGAAGTAACGAATTTTGATTTGGTAGGTATACACTTGTACACATCCGGACTAGCCCCCCAGGCCCCTCCCATACTCCTTAGGTCCCTCCCCATCAACGGACAAACTTGACGCGCTAGACCTGTTCCTGAAGATATCTCCGTGCGGCGACGCTAGCGCCGAGTTAGTTTGGTCGGCTTGGCTGGGTTTAGTCCTGTTCGGGAGAAATCCGCCGGTTTTGGGTACCCTTCTCTCCGAGTACGAGGTACCTCGTAATTAGCTACAAGTACATGGCTGGGGGAGAACATGGACCGCTTGAGAACACCACGTTTCGAGAACCGAGTACATAGGAGATACAGACCCGGGGGATTATTATGACATATGTGTGACGACTCGAAACGACCCGGACTCGTGCTCGGTAAATACTCCGTACTCTGACTCTGTACTGTACTTGATGACTGTCGTACCCCCCCTTTAACCACTATGGGGAGGGAGCTAGGTAGGTACAGATGGAGGCAAGCCATAGAAACAAGGAGAAGGAGAAGGAGAAGAACACCCGCTTCCCCCTCTTTTAGGCTGTTCTCATGATGATGAAGACGTTGTAAGATGATACATGCATACATGCATGCATGCGTGCGGAAGGGAACTTCGGCTCGCGTAATCAAGACTCGGTATACCTCTTTCCCCTTTCTGCAGGACCGAAACGAGAACTAAACTACCGAGTACTGCTACTATTACTACAACTACTCGGCAGGGACCTGGCGAGTAGTACTTGGTACTTGTACCTGTACTTGGTACCCTTACTTAGTAGGAACTTTGTACAAGTAGGTAGGCAGGTAGGTAGGTACAATACCCAGGCACGTTCATCCCTGGGCCGGGCTGGCATTTTAGATGGTTGGCTGGCTGGCTGGCTGGCTGGCTAGCAGGGCACGGAGCAGGGAGCACGTGTTCCTTCGCGCGAATCCTTCTCGTCGTATCTTATCACCAACATCACCTACCCCTTTTTTGAGGTTGCGACAGCGGTCGTGATCGTAATGTTATTAGATAACCGAGCGCCGAGCAGGGAGGTACATACGGTGCTCGGTACTCAGACAAAGGCGACAAGGAAAGAGGGCGAGAAAAGGAAGGAAACAGGGGAAAAGATGCAAGGAAGCAAGGCAAGCGAGCGAGCGAGCGAGAAGACTACACTTTGGACCGAAGGGACATGGAATGCGTAATGTTACCTTGTATCGAGTACACGATGTGCAATGCGCAATGCGCAATGCGTGATAGTGATGCATGATGCATGATGCATGATGGCACGGGGAATTAATATGCATGGGGCGATAAATTGAATTCACCACGAGCCTCCATCCCTCTCTTCCATCCCTCGCTCCCTCGCTCTCTCGCTCGCTAGTAATTACGAGTTGCACTCGCTACTGTACCTCGTATAGATATCTTTTCCATCAAGGATCATAGACTCGTGCCGGAGTTTGGTTTCTGATTATTATTTTTTGGATTATTCGTGGCTTGTTGGCTTGTTGGCTTGTTGGCTTGTTGGCTTGTCGACTTTCTTGTTTCATGTGCTCGCCCCTCGTGCAGTAGCTCGTCGTGATTCGTGACTCGTGACTGGGATTATAAATGCGCAATACCTACCTACCACCCTAGATACTCGCATTACGAGTGTGGGCGTGTCCGTATCCGCGTCCGCGTCCGTGTCCGTAGTCATGTCCGCAAGCGTGGGCGTTTTGACATAAATACTGATTTCCGTTGATCGGGGGTGGCTTGAAGGTCGTGCGAAGGGATCTGAAATTCTCCGTGGATAAGATCGCGATGAGATGAGATGAGATGACATGGTCAAAGTCGGAAAATACTTGACGTGCTGAGCGCTGGGCTCGAGACAAGCCACTAGCGAAATCAGATGGCGCGCGAGGACGCATAGGTACCAGCCTACCTGCCTTGCATCTTGCATACAAACACAACGGATATCAGCAGCCGCCACAATCTTTCACGTGTTCAGCGGGTGCAAAAAAACTCTGAGCTTCCCACGGGAGTAGATTTACTTTCCCATGGTGTGGTGTGGTGTGGTGCTGGCTGTCAGTCCAGGGTGGTTAAAATTGGAGGCTGACGAGGCTGAGGCCGGCCAATTTTACGCATGCATCAACGCGCATCTGTCTGCCGATTGGACGGTGTGACAATGCGACAGCCACGAGGGATCCGGTGTCAAGAGGGAGCCTGGTCTTCACATACCTACGGATAATAGCTCCTTTGCGATAAAGTTGTGGAAATCAGACATTGGGATAAAGCAAGCATTGCGGGTATTCCCTGACTGCTCACACTCCGACTTCAAACCCTACAAGGGCCAAATATGCAAAGCACATCCCACAAGAGCGCAGGTCGCATAGAAATGAAACGATACAGAGAGCTGTCCGCTTCTGTGACCATGCTGCCATGCCACGTGTGAAATAATGGGGGAAACCCGGAACGGTCTGTAACCAATAACAAAACCTGGCCAGCTTGTCTCAGGAGATTGTTGCTTTGCACACCTCATACCCATCTCTGGAGCCACCACCATGGACAATAATCGTGGAGATTGGACATCGCGCACATTGACATTGCACGGAGCAAACCTAGTAAACACGACCACTGTCTGAACCTCGGATGTTTGTTCTCGAGCGACTGGACTCACTCTTTCGCCCCCTTGTCCGCTCCAATTGTAAGGATCGGATCGAATTATGGGTGCTGAGAACCTTGTTGACACGTTGGATAAAACATCTGAACAGTCCTTCAACACTTTGAGCTCGCGCGAGTGTGCCCAATGCTGGGTATGACCTTGATGCACTCGGCTTACTCAAATGAAAGCAGTCAGTCTCAGGGCCTTCGCACATCCGAAACACGGCCACGTAACAACACCGCGATGGTAGGGTACCAGCGTTGCATTCAGGGTGACATCTGCACACGAAGAACTAGCGAGTGCTGACGCTTTTGCTGGAGATGGTCCTCTCCTGAAGATCGCTGGACCCAGAGGCATTCGTTACATAGACGGTGCGGTATCAGAAAGCGAGTGAGCCGTCAACGCTTGGTTTCGTGGCTGGGAATCTTTGGGATGGAGGGTAGAAGAGATGGTGTGGCGCTGTTTGCCCTCCTGTGCGCCTGTGAGTCGTGTCCCAGAGTATCAGTTCCCCGGTCCTGCTGCAGAACTACAGACCCAGCCACCTGGTACCGGCAGACTCTGTCTGAGAAACTGCCTATCTTGTGGATCCGCGTGTATCATTCATCCAGACATGTCGCTTTCGCCGAAGGGGCATTTGCATACAAGACTCGACTACCCTCCAAGGATCATGCAAGAACGACTTGCCCATCTGGTGGGAACGTATGGAGGCAACCGTGTAACCCAACCTCAACAACCTCTTGTGGGGATTTCGGAAAACGCAAACCTTTCCCTGGTTGTCCCTTGGATCCAAAGCCCACGAATCCACAAGCTGGTTGAAAGAGATGCTGGGGCATCCAAAGCCGGCAAGGACTCAGGAGAAGCGGCTCGGCATCGACTCTGGATTCATGCTGGTGCTGTGGATAGAAGAGAGAATCCCAATGGCGGATATTCAAATTTCAACGTGGGCCTGAACCTAGGGAATGGTCCCCGTCCGGCACCAAGCAGTGGTGGGACCAAAGGTACAGGAGGGAGTACATAGGTAGGTACATACATACTTGCTCGGTAGGTGGAATCCAACCGAGTGATAGGAGAGGAACTTCTCAGGGTCACAAGCAACCGCAGCAGAAATTCCATTGCCGCTCAAGAGCACCAGGTCAGGGTTCAAGGAGCGAGTCCAGACTCTGTGCAGCCACAGTGATGACAGAGTTTCGATGACCTTTCGAGTTCTGGTCCCCGAAACTCGAGTTACGCTGTCTCTCGGAAGAATGAGACATCACTCACCTTTAGGGCCTCCAGCCTGCGTCCAAAGAACACATGCTCCTAGACTCGTTGATCAAGCCGTTACATATGGGCTGAATTGGACGTGAAACAGCCCACCACCAAGAGTTCATAAGGCGGCACTGACGGATACAACGTGCCTACCACCAACCTTGCTGTGATTCGTTCTTGATGTGCATCTCGTCTTGATTTTGTCAGAGTCTAAGTGAATCCTCCTGGTGGCTTCCTGAAGAATGGAAAGAGAAGAAGATCAAAGAAACCTCCGAACGATGAACGACGGTGCCAGTTGCCGGTCCCACCAACGCTATACCGTCATAGGAAGGATTCCCTAGCGCAGTAGCGCTTACTCGCACCTCGTGTTTCCTGCACTTACTCGTAAAAGCGCAAGTCGAGTCTCTACAATTCTTCAGGGCGCGGATGCAGGAACCTTGCCCCGCCATGCCCACCACGCCCACCACACCCCTCGACGACTAGACATAGGTAGCTACCTTCCTACTTGTACATACCTATGTAAGTACAGTCTTGTTACAGACCCTTGGGCCTTGCATGAACGGTCCAGGTGGTGCCCAGTCGTGCCAGGGGCAATGGACCTTCGAGAAGCGTTCCACTGGTGGGTTTTCCGCTGCGATGATGCCTGGTCCTCTCTGTGTGTGATGTACCAAGACAAGTCTGTTTCAGATTTCTCGCCGCCAGGCCAGAGAGCCCCGAAACCCTCCGGCACGGCTGGCAGGCATGTTGTGGGGTTTCTGGCATGACTCTCGCAGAGTCGTGACAAAGCGTTGTCTGGATCGAGTAGAGTTCGTCTCTGTGCGTGTACAAGTACCTATACAGGACGAGTAGGTATGTCATCGCCCTCGTGCATGGCGGGGTCGACCTGCGGGCACAGAGGGATACATTACGTCTGAGCGGCCATGGGCTGGAAACTGACCAGGGATGTTCCCCGAAAAAGCATCATAGCACATGTCCATTTGCTCAGAGAATGGAAATGGACCTACGCAGGTAGGTATGTCAGTGACTGCCCACGGGGGATGCTGGAAGTGGAACTTCGCAAGAAATTGAACATAACATCCCGCTGTATCGACTCAATGCTTTTGGTTGTCACCTCCGAGATAAGAATTGAAAGCAACGAAATTGTGTTCGAATGCCCCTTTCCTGAGACTTCAAGCAGGACGATCTGACAGAAACGCTGTATCCATGTCTCACCCTCGGCAGAAGTCCTCGGGCACACATGGGAAGCCCGTGGTTCACAAATGACGAGCTCGATCACAACCACTTACAGATGCCGGATTGTGCGCAGGATTTCAAACGAGTAAAAGCCAGCTTCCGCCTTCCTCTCCGGGCTAAGCTGGAGCATTGACAGGGGATGCATGTAGTCACCAAAGTGAGTGGTTTTGTGGTGACGAACAACACTTGTTAATCAGACGCAACCATGTGGTAGTTCACTGCCGGTTTCGAAAGGCGAAGTCCCTTGTGGAATCATTCATGCTACTCGGGCAACGTGCAGACTTTCGTCTTCGAGGTCGCGTCAAAGGATCCTTTCAACGACAGGTTTGTGTTGTTCTAACAATCAGCATGGCGTTGGAGTCAGGTCCCAGCCGTCTGTCATGGGGACCACAGATGGCCTCCGAGGACTTGATCCTTGAACTTGACAAGAGCGCAAAGCTAAAGGGCATGTATTTGTCACCTTCCGTACATGCACAGTCCTCTACTGAAAAAAGAGGACCGTGTTTGGTAATTGGAAGGTCAATCCTCCATATAGGCACGATAGATTGTTCTCCTTCAGACATCGCGCATTGAAGAAAATAGACACGACGCTGTACACACAAATGCCAGTGACCAGTGATTCGGTCAAACGTCTTCAACTCGTGGAAAGGGGAAATTGGAGCAAGCAGCCTTGAAGTCAAGGTGTTTTTGAGGTTCAGTCTTTCTCCGAATTTTGTATCTTTCGTTCAAGTCAGTAATCGGACCGTCCGAGAGCGTATCCGCAAGTGTCGAAAACTGTCTCGCTCATCGACACTGGACGAAGGATTCCCAGCACCTGGGCCATTCCATCGCAAACAGTAAACCCCTCTTCATTGACGCCGTGGGAAGTGTCGTTTCGCTTTTCTCCTTGCTCATCGCATACCACAACTCAAGCTTTCGTGCCGAATCTTGAAAGTCCCCGCCTCCTAATTTATGCAGCGTCTCTCTTGCCCTCCCGAACCTCCTTGAGCGCCTTCATCGTTCCGTGCAGGGCGTGCTTGTGATTTCTTCGGAACTTGGGATCCGTGCCTTTGAGGGATGGGTATCTGAAGGTCTTGGGCTTCTTGATCCTATTTGTTACAGATACGTCAGTCCAGTCAGTTCCTTCTGGGTGTGAGCGATCGTCAGGAGGCACGGCGATTGTATTTCCTGCGACTGCGAAATTCGTACCCGTTCTTGTGAGCCTTCTTGGCTTGGTTGTGTTGAGACGAGTTCTTGGATTCTGACACAATGTTAGAGTCGGGATCCCCAGAGTCCTCGATTATCCGCGCATAGAGACTTACTGGCCATCTTGACGCTCTCAACGACAATCTGATCGTGGGGGTTTGCAGGCTGGGTTGACGGATCGATCGAACTCGGTCGTTCCAAAAGTTCGTCCAAATTGTCGAATGTGTGTGGCATGGCATCAGGAAGGTCAGCCGAGGCCTTGGCAGCTGGTCTGTGCAAGGCTGTGGTATCGCGTGCCAGCCTTGCCCCTCAAATCTTGGTGCAAGCACTTGCAACACTCTAATTGGAACTACAAAGTTTGGATTCATGACATTTCAATAACATGGGAATTTTGTTGACATTTATTACGGAGAGATCACTCCCAGTGGCGGTTGACTTGTCGCAGGTGCCGTATGTACCTAAAGTAAGATACCATCCAGAGCTCATCAGCACTGATCAGCAGTTGGAATATGACAATATTGAGAGGTCTATGGGAGCTCAAATTTTCTGTCTAGGCCTAGCGACCATCGTTCATCCAGATTCACGTGCATCTTAGTAACAAATCTTTTGGTATCATAATGCAGGGTCATTCACATTCTGGGCGTAATCATGCTTTTTTCTCTCTTCACATCTGACCACCTTGTGCGATAAACTTTGCAAAAAAGACCTTGAATGCCTTTGGTTCCATGGTCGCCAATTTCTGCAAGTATTCGGCGATCATGTTATCGTTCATGCCCATCGTCCTCAACTCCTTTTCCTGTAACCAAGTCAGGTATTGCTGACCTGTTTTGGTGTAGATGGTCTTCTGAAGCCCAGCGGCCTCGGACAGAGCTTGCCGTGCCTGTGCATCCTTGCTATTAAACGAAGGGTTAGTTGGTAGAGCCCAACAGAGTGGCGAGAATCGTGTGATCATGAATTGATCAAACCCGGGAAGCGCAGGCTGTGGCCCGGGGACACTGCTATTCACTTGGCCAGTCGCGGAAACCACATCAGGTCCGCCCCATACTGTGCACATTCTTGATAGCAGTAAGAACGCCATCTTCGCAGTAGGGAAGTCGTCCACATCTCGTGCGAGATGTTCGATGGAGCCAATCACCGAATCAAAGATCGGCTGGTTTCTGGCGCTGACCAAAATCGCGCCGAGGTCGTTCCCAAGGATCACCATGAGGAAGTTGAGGTACTCTCTCTTCAATTCCGCCAGCTCGATTTCATCGTCCGTCCCTGCAGTGGCTGCAGATATGCCAGCAAAGACTCTTTGAAGAAGTCCTGAGAAGAGCCGATCGAGAAAGTCCTGTATGTCGTTTTTGAAGCCGAAAATGACTTGGTCTAGTAATCGGAGGAAGAGCGCCATCTCGTCTCGCGTCGACGAGTCAGTCAATAGGCCGTCAACCCACTGAGGTAATTGCTGCATCATCTGGGTACCGACCATGCCGATCAAACGTGAAAACGCAAACCTTGCGGCGGTTCTGATCTGAAAGGACGAGTTGAGCGCTGTTAGAGACACAAGGGTTACCTCAGCGACCTGTGCAAATGCCTGCTTCGCCTGTGGGGATGGCTCAACCCCACTTCCTTGCGTGGCGAGCCCAGGATTGAAATCGGAGAAACCTCGAGCAATTGTACCCAGCGCCATGATACCGTGATGCACTTGCAGACCGGCAAGTTCATTGCCCGATCGAGCGGCCTCCAAGTTACGCTCGATATCAACAAAGAGCGGCTGCATGACCGCAGATAGATATTGTACCTGCTTGTCTGAAGGGACGGTATTCGCACCGCATATGCAGCCCACAGCTTCGAAAAGATACAGCTGACTGGTAAAAGTAGAGTCGGTGGCCGAGTCGCCGTCGGAGGACATATCATCGCGGTCTTCTTCACTGGGTAACTCTGCCCGGATGGCCAGGAGGTCCTGCAGACGTTGCACGACCGCTTCAGCCGCATTTCCCACAAAGCCGCGCAGTTGACGGATGAGACGTTGAATGAGATACCATGCTCGCGCCTTGACTTTCAAGCTCGGATGGTGGGCGAGTTCGAGGAAGTTTTGTAGAACTGGCTGAATGTACTCTGAGTGCTTCTCAAAAAAGGAGCTGTATCTGACGCTGATTTCCATATATTGCAGCTGTATGGCGGGGTGTGCGAAGGAGCCTGTGTCTGGGAGCCTGTTAGCAGGATTAGGGAAATACTGGCACTCTCACTTACTCGACTGCACCATTTCCAGCATCATTCGCACTAGCTTTTCCGCCGCAGGCGAGTTTGGCTTGTTCTTCTGATACAAACCACCTCCCCTTACAGCCAGATCCCCAATGAGATACACTTCATGTAGTGCAAGATCCAGGTCGCGCCAATTGAGCCCTGATCCTTCTGACCGCAGCCGTTCAAAGGTATCGTGAACAAGGGCTGAAATTGCGTCGATATAGAGCTGCTCATCCGCTGCGGCGATGGCTGATTGCAAGCCCGCCAATCGTTTTCTCAACTCCTGAAACTCTGCTTCATCTGTCTGCTCGTCCTCCTGACCCCAGTCGGCAGTGTCATCGTACCTCATCTTGAGGAATATTCCCTTGAGGATGGGTAGGAGCATTTGTGCCCTTTGGGCTGAGGCGTTCTCCCCCTGGCTCGTGCGCCTCAAAAAAGTGAGAACGTCATTCATAGCATTGAGGACCGTTGAACAGACTTCGTCGAATATGTCGGAGAAGAATCTAAGCAAGTGTGGCAGAAAGGCAACCAGGAGCTGTTCAGCCTTGACCCATGTCGGCGAGCCCTGGGTCTCCGTCTCCAACACTTTGACAATATCCACTGTTGTGGTGTTGACCAGTTTTGCAACCGTTTCAGCAAGATCGACATCATAGTTGGAGGCTCTGCTATCCCTCAGCGGCGGACAAGTGACGAGTTGCGAGACGACTGTTTCAAGGTTGAGAAAGGTGATCATGTTGACTTTGTCCGCGGACGGCATCTTCTTTGCCACGGTCTCAGTGAAGACATCGATGGCGGCGTCTCGTGCTTGCTCCTCACTCTTGCGAGGATCGACTTTTTGGGCGCGTTCCAGCTGCTGGAATAGCAGTTCGAGCATCGACTGGTTCACCACAAAGGAGATGTCGACCCAGCTAACCCACTTCCCAATTGCCTTTAAGCACAACTCGGCCACAACGTCGTTGGAAGTTCCCCAGTGGGACAAGATCTCCTCCCACGACCGAGCGATTTTTTGAACATCACGAGCTCGAATCAAATCTTTTAAAGTATTTGCCCTGTCCTGTTCGGCTCGAGACCTGGAAAGTAATTGATCTCCGATCTCATCATGAATGGCATTGAGGACTGTTAGATAGAAAATGAGACCTGGGTAATTGTCTTTTGGGCCGGAACCTGTTGAAGTAAGGGCCAATAAGTCATCGAAGCAAGTCTCCCATCCGGCGCCATAAAAGGTTGAGAATAGGAATGTCACGGTCTGAGCAAACTTGTTGACGATGGTGCCAGGGTCTGGTGTGTCTGTCTGGCCTGGTGCCCCGTAGAACTTCCGCAGATATGTCATGAGCTGATCTTCAATGGTTTTCAGGCCTTGTTGGTCCACCAGGCCACCTTGAACTGCATTATTGACGATCTCGAGGCAGTAGACTCGAATGACCATGGGCTGTCGGGGGACTTGTAAGGAGATGGCCAGACATGGCTGCCATGCTGAGGGTTCTTGTCTCAGCTGGTTGACATAGTCAAAGGCCTGTCGTTTGAGGGCTGGGTTCGCGGAGGGGTCGTAGGCGATTTGAATCGCCGAGATTATCTCGAGGACCAGTTAGCGACAGCACTGAGATTGGTGAGAGACGACCAACCTGTTCGTCCATCACGTAATACCAGTGTTCCTCGCCCACCGCGCTATGACTTCAGGAACACTGGGCAAGGAAGATAGTCACCGCATTTGGGCGTGACGAAAGTGGAAGCACGTGCTTCCAGAGTTAGTCCATGAGAAAAGCCAGCGTTGTTGAGGAATTGACAATGAAGAATGGGTGCAGGCATGAATCGAAATCAACAGATGGTGTAGTGGATGTCTCTAGAATTTCGGTTACTGCAAAGTAGAGAATGCAGAGAATGTTCCAACGTCGGGCACCATTATTCGACTGGTGCCTCATTCCGCATCTTTCGAGGCGGAGAAATCTCCCTCCAAATGTTTCCGGCCTTGGCAGCCAAAGCAAAGTAGAAACTGCTTGGAGTTCACGTGCGACTCACCCCGAGCGTGCCGCTTTTATAACCACTCACTTGCCCCTCTAGGATGTACCTTCGCACTCACCTCGCTCACCTTCACACTCGCCCTTGATCCTGAACCTGCTCCACGGCATGCAGCGCCAGCCAGGACCAAAATATGGCAGCGCGTGGCCCTTTCCCTCTCTGACGCCTCTTCGACTTTCGACCACTTTCTCGTCCCCTCGCCTCAATCGACCCTCCCTCCTTTCCAATAACGAACAACCCCCCCCTTCCCGACCCCTCGGCCCGCTAGATTCCGCACCCCTCCCCCCTGCCCCTTACCCCACCACGACCACCCCGACAACCACCTTGCGTCAGACCCGGGCTGTCCGGGTGCCACAACAAAAGCACACCA